>NW_011494015.1:52968-70803 GCF_000754665.1 Bison bison bison | reverse complement strand
TAGCTATTGTAAGTAGTGCTGCAATGAACACTGGGGTACAGGTGTCTTTTTCAGTTTCTTCAGGATATAAGCCTAGAAGTGGTATTGCTGGGTCATATGGTGGCTTTATTCCTAATTTTAAAAGGAATCTCCATATAGTCTTCCATAGTGGCTGTATCAATTTACATTCCCACCAGCAGTACAAGATGGCTCCCTTTTCTCCACACCCTCTACAGCACATGTTGTTTGTGCATTTTTTGATTATGGCCATTCTGACCAATGTGAGGTGACATCTCATTGTAGTTTTGATTTGTGTTTCTCTAATAATGAGTGATGTTGAGCATTTCTTCACGTGCTTATTATCCATCCATATGTCTGGAGAAATCAGATGACATGCTTTAAAAATTTTATTTATTTTTATTTTTTGGAATATAATTGCTTTATAATGTTGTATTAGTTTCTGCTGTAGAACAACATGAATCAGGCATAAGTATACATATATTCCTTCCCTCTTGATTCTGCCTCCCACGCCCTCCTTCTTTCCATCCCTCTAGGTCATCACAGGGCGACAAGCTGAGCTCCCTCTGCTATACAGCAGCTTCCTGCTGGCAATCTGTTTTACACATGGTAGTGTATGTGTGTCAGTGCTAGTCTCTCGATTCATCCCACCCACTCCTTCCCCCTGTATCCACAAGTCCATTGTCTATGTCTGCATTTCTGTTTCTGCCCTGAAAATAGGTTCCTCAGTGCTGTTTTTCCTAGATTCCATATGTATGTGTTGACATACAATATTTGTTATTCTCTTTCTGACTTAATTCATTCTGTATAACAGGCTCTGGATTTATCCACATCACTACAATTGACTCATTTTCAATCCTTTTTATGGTAAATATTCTACTGTATATATATATCACATCTTTTTATCCATTCATCTTTCAATGGACATCTAGGTTGCTTCCATGTCTTGGCTATTGTAAATAGTACTGGAATGAACATTGGGGTACATGTGTCTTTTTGAGTTATGATTTTCTCATGGTATATGCCCAGTACTGGAATTGCTTGCTTGGTTATATGGTAGTTTTATGTTTAGCTTTTTAAAGAATCTTCATATTATTCTCTTCATTTCACATGCTAGCAAGGTAATGCTCAAAATCCTTCAAACTAGGCCGCAACAATATGTGAACCGAAGTACAACCTGGATTTACAAAAGGCAGAGGAACAAGAGATCAAATTGCCAACATCCGTTGGATCATTGAAAAAGCAAGGGAATTCTAGAAAAACATCTACTTCTGTTTCACTGACTATGCTAAAGCCTTCGACTGTGTGGATCACAGCAAACTGTGGAAAATTCTTCAAGAGATGGGAATACCAGATCACCTGACCTGCCTTCTGAGAAATCTCTATTCAGGTCAAGAAGCAACAGTTAGAACTGGACATAGAAAAGGGGACTGGTTCAAAATTGGGAAAGGGGTAAGTCAAGGCTGTATATTGTCATTTTGCTTATTTAACTTCTATGCAGAGTACATCATGTGAAATGCCAGGCTGGATGAAGCTCAAGCTGGAATCAAGATTGCTGGAAGAAAGAAAGTGAAGAGGAACCAAAGAGACTATTGATGAAGGTGAAAGAGGAGAGTGAAAAAGCTGGCCTAAAATTAAACATTCAAAAAACGAAGATCATGACATCTGGTTCCATCACTTCATGGCAAACAGATGGAGAAGGAATGGAAACAGTGACAGACTTTATTTTCTTGGGCTCCAAAATCATTGCAGATGGTGACTGCAGACTTGAAATTAAAAGATGCTTGCTCGTTGGAAGATAAGCTATGGCAAACCTAGGCAGTGTATTAAAAAGCAGAGACATTACTTTGCCAACGAAGGTCCATCTTGTCAAAGTGATGATTTTTCCAGTAGTTAAGTGTGGATGTGAGAGTTGGACCATAAAGAAGACTGAGCACCGAAGAATTGATGATTTGAACTGTGGTGTTGGAGAAGACTCTTGAGAGTCCATTGGACTGCAAGGAGATCAAACCAGTCAATCCTAAAGGAAATCAACCGTCAATATTCATTGGAAAGACTGATGCTGAAGCTGAAGCTGAAGGTCCAGTATTTTGGTCACATGATGCAAAGAACTGACTCATTGGAAAAGACCTTGATGTTGGGAAAGATTGAAGGCAGGAAGAGAAGGGGATGACAGAGGATGAAATGGTTGGATGGCATCACCAACTTGATGGATATGAGTTTGAGCAAACTCCAGGAGATGGTGAAGCACAGGGAAGCCTGGCATGCTGCAGTCCATGGGTTGCAAACAGTCAGACACAACTGAGTGACTGAGCAACAACAGACATGCAGTATGACATCACCCTAATCGCAGAAAGCAAAGAGGAACTAAAGAGCCTCTCATTGAAGGTCAAAGAAGAGAGTGAAAAAGCTGTCTTAAAACTCAGCATTCAAAAAATGAAGATCATGGCATCTGGTCCCATCACTTCATGGTAAGTAGATGAGGAAACAATGGAAACAGTGATAGAGTTTTTTTCTTGGGCTCCAAATCACTGCAGACGGTGACTGCAGTCATGAGAAGGGAATGGATACCCATTACAGTATTCTTGCCTGCAAAATCCCATGAACAGAGGAACCTGGTAGGCTATAGTCCATGGGGGTCACAAAAAGTTGGATACAATTTAGTGACTAAGCAAAAAAAAAAAAAAAAAAAGACATGATGGGTTTTGGGTCATCGTGTTTTCATTGTCTTTTGTTTCCGTGTATTGTTTTAATTTCCCCTTTGATTTCTGCAAAGATCACTTGGTTATTTAGTGGCATATCATTTAGCCTCCACGTGTTTGTGTTTTTTGAAGTTTTTTTTCCTATAATTGATTTCTAATATCATAGTGTTGTGGTCAGAAAAGATGCTTGCTACGATTTCCACTTTCTTAAATTTTTCTAGGCTTGATTTCTGACCCAAGATGTGGTCTGTCCTGGAGAATGTTCCATGTGCACTTAAGAAGAAAGTTTATTCTGCTGCTTTCAGGTGAAATGTCCTGTAAATATCAATTAAATCTATCTGGTCTGTTGTGTCAGTTAAAGTTTGTGTTTCCTTATTTATTTTCTGTCCAGATGATCTGTCCATTGGTATAAGTAGGATGTTAAAATCCCCCACTATCATTGTGTTACTGTTGATTTCTCCTTTTAAGGTTGGTTGGTAGCATTTGCCTTATGTATTGAGGCATTCATATGTTGGGTGCATAAATATTTATAATTATTATAGCTTCTTGATCATTATGTATTGTCCTTCCATATCTCTTGTAACAGTTTTTATTTTAAAGTCTATTTTGTCTGATATGAGTATTGCTACTTCAGCTTTCTTTTGATCTCCATTTGCATGGAATATCTTTTTCCATTCCCTCACTTTCAGTCTGTATATGTCCCTAGGTATGAAGTGGGTCTCTTGTAGGGAGTACATATACAGGCCTTGTTTTTGTATCCATTGAGCCAGTCTGTGTCTTTTTCATTGGGCCATTTAATCCATTTACATTTAATGTAATTATCAACATGTTTGTTTATCAATTGTTTTGTGTTTGTTTTTGTGGGTATTTTTCTTTTCCTGTGTGTCCTGCCTAGAGAAGTTTCTTTAGCATTTGTTGTAAAACTGACTTGATGATGCTGAACTCTTTTAGCTTTTGCTTGTCTGTAAAGCTTTTGATGCTGGGAGCGATTGGGGGCAGGAGGAGAAGGGGACAACAGAAGATAAGATGGCTGGAGGGCATCACAGACTCGATGGACATGAGTTTGAGTGAACTCCAGGAGTTGGTGATGGACAGGGAGGCCTAGCGTGCTGTGATTCTTGGGGTCACAAAGAGTCAGACACGACTGAGCGACTGAGCTGAACTGAAAGCTTTTGATTTCCCTATTAAATCTAAATGAGATCTTTGCTGAGTAGAGTAATATTGGTTGTAGGTTTTCCCCTTTTATTACTTTAAAGATATCCATTCCCTGTGGCCTGCAGGGTTTCTGGTGAAAAATCAGCTGATAGCTTTATGGAGATTCCCTTGTATGTTATGTTTTCCTTTCCCCTTCCTGTTTTTTTAAACATTTTTTTGTCTTAATTTTTTAAACATTTGATTTATATGTGTCTTGATGTGTTTCTCCTAGGGCTTATCCTGTTTGAGACGCTGTGCTTCCTGTACTTGAGTGGCTATTTCCTTTTCCATGTTAGAGAAGTTTTCAACTATAATCTCTTCAAATATTTTCTCAGATTCTTTTCTTTTTCTCTTCTTCTGAAACCCTTATGATTCAAATGTTGCATTAATATTTCCCATACATCTCTGAGTCTATCCTCAATTTTTTTCATTCTTTTTTTCTTTATTTTACTCCTCAGCAGTTATTTCTATTAGTCTATTTTCCAGCTCACTTATTCATTCTTCTGCCTCAATTATTCTGCTAATGATTCCTTCTAGAGTATTTTTAATTTCAGTTATTGTGTTGTTCATCACTGTTTATTTTTTAGTTCTTCTAGCTCCTTATTAAATATTTGTTGTATTTTCTTCATCCTATTTTTGAGATTTTGGGACATCTTTACTATCATTACTCTGAATTCTTTTTCAGATAGGTTGCCTATTTCCTCTACATTTATTTGGTCTGGTAGGTTTTTACCTTACTACTTCATCTGTAACATATTTTTCTGTTGTTTCTCTCTCTTTGTGATTTTTGGGACTGTGTTCCTATTTTACTAGTTGTTTGGCCTGAGGTTTCCAGCAGTGGAGTTTTCAGGCAGTTTGGTAGAGCTGGGTCTTGGTGTTGAGATGTGGACCTCTGGAATACCTCACTGCAATTCATATTCCCTGGAGCCTGAGATTCTCTGTTAGTCCAGTGGTTTGGATTTGGCACTCCCATCACAGGAACTCAGACCCAATCTTTGGCCCATGGAGTGAGATCCTGCAAGCCACAGGTTGCAGCAGAAAAAAAAGAAAAAAAAAAAAAAGGAAGAGAACAATGACCAAGAATAAAAATAAAATATATTTCTGAAACTAACAGGTATAATAGAAAAAAATTAGACTATATGTGAAACAATCACCTGAGGGTAAAACTGAACTCCAATAGCAAAAAACAACAATAAGAAAAAAAGAAAAAAGCCAGGGGAGAGGCCTTAGCCAGGGAAGGGCTTAGGTGAAGGTGGGGTTTAGGTGGGGGCAAGGTCTAGGGTCAGGACCCATGCCACTGGAAAGGCCTTGGGTGAGTTGGAGGGCAAGGCCCAGGCTCAGCCCCTCCTGGCGGGGCCTCTGGAGTGCCTCTGGCCTGAGGGTGTGGGAGACCAGTCTTGGGGTCTAAGCAGGCCCCCTGGGATCAAGTGGGTGGGACAGGGAATGCCAAGCACTTTCCCCAGTCCTCCAGTCCCAAAGGTACTCTCTTGGCAAGCATGCCTCTTCTGGTTTGTAAACCTCTCCTCTTCCCTCCCCCAGCTACCCATCATGTGCACTGGTCCTGTCTGGCCTTATTTTTTCTCCCTTCCTTGATTCCTCCCACATCCTCCCCAGTCACTTGGGGGTTCCTCCTGTCTGTCTGGTTGTCAGAGGTCCCTCATCAGCACCTTGACATGGTTTTATATATAGAAAACCCTAAAGATTTCAACCAGAAAACTATTAGAAATATATGAATACAGTTAAGTTTCAGGCTATAAAATAAGCATAAAAAGATCTGTTGCATTTTTATATGCTAACAATGAGCTAGCAGAAACTGGATGCTTGGGGCTGGTGCACTGGGACGACCCAGAGGGATGGTATGGGGAGGGAGGAGGGAGGGGGGTTCAGGATGGGGAACATGTGTATACCCGTGGCGGATTCATGGCAAAACCAATATAATATTGTAAAGTAACTAACCTCCAATTAAAATAAATAAATTTATATTAAAAAAGAAAACAATTTCAGGTAATTATAACAGACAAAATACTTAGGAGTAAATTTAACCAAGGGAGTGAAAGACTCATACACTTAAAATTGTTATACATTGTTGAAGGAAATTGAAGAAGACACAAGTAAATGAAAAGATATCCCATGTTCATGGGTTAGAAGAATTAACATTGTTAAAAGTGTCCTTTATTCCAAAAGTAATATACAGATTAAATGTAATCCCTATCAAAATCCCAAGGACATTTTTTCACATAAAAGAAAAATTCTAAAATTTATACAGAACTACAGCAGACCCTGAATAGCCAAAGCAATTCTGAGAAAAAAAGAACAAAGCTGAAAGTATCCCATGTCCTAATATTAAGCAATATTACAAAGCTACTATAATCAAAGCAGTATGGTGTTGATTGGTAGAAAAAAGAGGTACATAGATCAATGAACAGAATTGAGAGCCCAGAAACAAACCCATACATATAGGAACAACTAACTTATAACATTTCAATCCTAAAGGAAATCAGCACTGAATATTCATTGGAAGGATTGATGCTGAAGTTGAAGCTCCAATACTTTGGTCACCTGATGCAAAGAACTGACTCATTGGAAAAGACCCTGATGTTGAGAAAGATTGAAGGCAGGAGGAGAAGGGGATGAAAGAGGATGAGATGATTGGATGGCGTCACCGACTCAATGGACATGAACTTGAGCAAAGTCTGGGAGGTAGTGAGGTACAGGGAGGCCTGGCATGCTACAGTCCATGGGGGTCTACAAAGAGTTGGACACGACTGAACGACTGAACAACAGCAACAACATGGTGTTGGCAGAAAAAAGAGATACATAGATCAATGGAACAGAACTGAGAGCCCAGAAATAAACCCATACATGTAGGAACAGCTAACTTATGAGTAAGAAACCTACAATGGAGAAAGGACAGTCTTTTCAATAAAGTTAGTGTTGGGAAAACTGACCAACCAGATGTAAAAAAAATGAAGCTAGACAACTATTATACACTATACACAAAAATCAACTCAAAATGATTTAAATAATGTAAGACCTGAAACTATAAAACTCTTAGAAGAAAATATAGGCAGTATGCTCTTTGACATAGGTGATAGCAAAATATTTCTAGGTATATCTCCTTAGACACAGGAAACAAAAGCAGAAATAAACAAATTAAACTAAATCAAACTAAAAGCTTCTGCATTGCAAAGGAAACCATAAACAAAATAAAAGGTTGGCTATTGCATGGGAGACACTATTTGCAAACCATATATGTGATACATATATATAAATAATTCCTACTACTCAGCAGCAACAGAAAACCAAAACAATTTGATTAAGCAATAGTACAAAGAATTCATACAACTCAACAACAACAAAATCTCCAAATAATTTGATTAAGCAATAGGCAAAGGAGCTGAACAGATGTTTTTCCAAAGAAGACATACAGATGGCCAACAGGCACAGGAAAAGATGTTCAACATGACTAATTACTCAGTTCAGTTCAGTTCAGTTCAGTCACTCAGTCATGTCCGACTCTTTGCGACCCCATGAATTGCAGCATGCCAGGCCTCCCTGTCCATCACCAACTCCCAGAGTTCACTCAAACTCAGGTCCATTGAGTTGGTGATGCCATCCAGCCATCTCATCCTCTGTCGTTACCTTCTCCTCCTGCCCCCAATCCCTCCCAGCATCAGAGTCTTTTCCAATGAGTCAACTCTTCGCATGAGGTGGCCAAAGTACTGGAGTTTCAGCTTTAGCATCATTCATTCCAAAAAACACCCAGGACTGAGCTCCTTCAGAATGGACTGGTTGGATCTCCTTGCAGTCCAAAGGACTCTCGAGAGTCTTCTCCAACACCACAGTTCAAAAGCATTGATTCTTCGGCGCTCAGCTTTCTTCCCAGTGCAACTCTCACATCCATACATGACCACTGGAAAAACCATAGCCTTGACTAGACGGACCTTTGCTGACAAAGTAATGTCTCTGCTTTTGAATATGCTATCTAGGTTGGTCATAACTTTCCTTCCAAGGAGTAAACGTCTTTTAATTTCATGGCTGCAGTCACCATCTGCAGTGATTTTGGGGAGGTGGAAATCAAACCACAATGCAATATCTTCTTACTTCTGTTTGAATGGCTATTATCAAAAAGATAAATAAAAAGGGTGTGTCAGGATGTGGAGAAAAGGGAACATTTGTACACTATTGGTGGGAATGTAAATACATGCGGCTATTATGAAAAACAGTATGGAGGTTCCTCAAAAAATTAAAAACACAGCTACTAGATGATCCAGCTATCCCACTTCTGGGAGTTCATGTGAAGAATACGAAAACATTAAATTGAAAACATTATTTACAATAGCCAAGATATGGAAACAACTTAGGTATCAATCAATGGATGAATGGATACAGAAAATGTGGTATTTAGGTACAATGGAATATTACTCATCCATAAAAGATTAAATATTATACTTGGATACAACATAAATGAATCTTGGGGGTGTTATGCTAAATGAAATGAGAAAAATAGATAATGTATGGTTTCATTCAAATGTGGAGTATAAATACAAATGAAAAACTGAACTATTAATAAATGAATGTGCCAAACCAAACAAAAACAGACATGTAGATATAGAGAACAGAGTAGTGGTTACCAGAGGTGAAGGGGTGGGGCAGAGAGGGTAAAATGGTTAAACGGGATTGACTATTTGGTGATAGATAGAAAGTAAATTTTTGATGGTTAGCATGTTGTGGACTGAGGAGGGCATGGCAACCCACACCAGTATTCTTGTCTGGAAAATCCCATGGACAAAAAAGCCTGGTGGACTATAGTCCAGAGGGTCACAAAGAGTTGGACGTGACTAAGTGACTGGGCATGCATGCATGCATGTTGTAGGCGATCCAGAAATAGAAATATAATATTGTACACATAAAATTTATATACTGGTATAAATCAATGTGACCTCAATAAAAAATAAATTGTCCTTTCAGAAAAAAGTCACCCTTGACAGTTTTTTGTTTCAGCACTTGTTAGATATTGTGCCACTTCCTTTGTCCATTATGGTTTCAGTTGACATGTCCTCTGTCATTCTAATTATTGTTCCTCTATAGGTATCATGTTGTTTTTCTTTAGTGCTTTCAAGATTCTTTTCTGTCTGTAGTTTTCATAAGCTTAATTATGACATATCTTGGAATGGACTTACTTGGGTTTATCTTGTTTGGGATTTTCTCAGCTTCTTAAATCTGTGAGTATGTGTTGTTTATCAAATTTGGCAAGTTTTCAGCCATTATTGATTTGAATATTCTTTTAAACCCACTTTCTTTCTCCTCTCAGTGACTTTGAAGATTTGAATGTTAGCTCGTTTGATCTTTTCCTACAGGACTCTGAGTCTCTATCAGTTTGATTTATTTTCTGTATTCTCTCTTTTGTAAGTTCTATTGATCTGTCTTCAGCTTCACAGATTCTATCTTCTGTCATCTTTATATTAGTGAGCCAATTCAGTGAGTTTCTTATCTGTTATTGAAATTTTCAACTTTATAATTTCTACTTGTTTTTCAAAATAGCCTTTACTATAATTTTTCTATTTTTTTACTTATTTCAAGATAATTTGTAATTTATTGTTATTTGTTTATTTGGCCACACTGCGAAGCTTGTGGGATTTTAGTTCCTTAACCAGGGATGGAACCCAGGCCCTGACAGTAAAAGTGATGAGTCCTAACCACTGGATCATCAGGGAATTCCCTGTAACTTCTTGTAATTTCTCAGCACATCTTGGCATCTCAGGCCCACCAGCACAAAGATGAGTTTTGGGTCCCCGGCTTAGTGCAATGTTTCCCTTTAGCTGTCTCAGTGTCTCCCAGTCATGAAAGGGCCTCTCCGGTTCAAGGGCATAAAAAAGCCCCTTTGCCTATCTTTGTTCAGCTCACTCATTGTAGTGGAAGTCCTCTCCCCTGTGCTTCCCAGTGCCTCCCTGCTGCCCCTGGGTTATTGGTGGCCAAGGCAGTCTCAGGCCCCAGCAGTGAAGAGGCTCCCTGGCCTGGGCTGCTTGTTGTAACTGGCCACTAGGGTTGAAGAGTCTCAGGCCTGGCCAGGAAGAAGTGGGCACCTTGCTGCTAATTGTCAGTTGGGCTGTTTCTTGATTAGCCACCTTATCTGGGGTGCTGACTTGATTGGAAGGACTCCTGTTACATCTAGAAGAGGCCTGACCCTGTGCCGCCTGTTCTGATTTGGTTGGGAAACATCAGGTCTGGGGTACCTTCTCTTGGGTGGAGGGATGTAAGATATAAGTATGTTCTTCCAGTCCTAATTGGGGTCCTAAGATAGTTTTCCTCCTTCTTACTACATTTCAGAATTCTCCTTTGCTGCTTTTTTGTGTTATTTCCAGGGTTTATAATTACACTTGGTGGAGAGAAGCAGGGAGAATTGGGTCTGTGCCATCTTGTTCAGACAGGTAGTTCTCTCTGGCTTTTTTTTTTTCATTTAAAAGTACACTTTTCTCTTTTGCTCTTTCTATTTGAGTGATAAAGAAAAAAAATTTTTTTTGACCACACTGTGCAGGTTGTGAGATCTTAGTTTCCCAACCAGGGATTGAACCTGGGTCTTTGGCCGTGAAAGCGCAGAGTCCTAATCACTGGGGCACCAGAGAATTCTCCATCAAAAAATTTTTTTTAACCTTCTCCCCTCCATGACTTGGAGGTTATACATTCTAGTGCTTATTCTTCAATATGCGTAACAGACTTGATAAAGTCAAATTTTCCTCCTCAATGATGCTGGATCCTTAGAATGTTTTAACTCCTATCATCTCCAGCCATTCTTCTCTGTTATTGTCTAGTATTTTAGTTCCATCTTTTTTTTCATTATTATTTTTATGGTGAACAGATATTTATATTTTCTACATTTGCTATTTCTTTGCTCATCCTGACTTCTTGTATCTCCTCCTTTCTTCTGTGTGCAGTCTCTTTCCTTTAGTAGTCATTCTGTTGGGTATGTGAATGATAAACTTTCCCTGCTTTTGTCTGCAAATATCTTTATTTTCCTATTTACTCTTGAATGAGTGTTTGCAACTTAGAATAGAAGACTATGTTGATAGTTATTCTTTTTCTTTTGGATCAATATTTAAGGTATTTCACAATCTTTTGTGAAAGTTAGTGTTTTTGGGGCTTGCTTTCAATATAATTTCTCTTCATTTTGTTAGTAATGTATCTTTTCTCTCTAGTTACTTCTTTGTTTTTTCTTTGTCTTTTCTTTTTATCAATTTCATTACAACATGTATAGTTTAAACATATTTTAATTTATTTTGCAAGTCATGATTTAAGCATCTGAAGATTTCCTTTATTTATTTAAAATTTAAATTTATTTATTTTAATTGGAGGCTAATTACTTTATAATATTATATTGGTTTTGCCATATTTATTTATATTTATTTATTTTAATGAAGTATAGTTAATTTACAATGTGTTGATTTCAGGTATACAACAAAGTGATTCAGTTATACATGCATATTTTTTTTCATATTCTTTTCCATTGTCATTTATCACAGGATATTGAGTATAGTTCCCTGTGCTATACAGTAAGTCCTTGTTTGTTACATATTTTATATATATTAGTATGTGTGTGTTAACCCTAAACTCTCAATTTGTCTCTCCTCTCCTTTCCCCTTTGGTAAACATAAGTTTTTTTCCCTATGTCTGTGAGTCTGATTATGTTTTATATATAAGTTCATCTGTATCACTTTTTTTTAAGATGTCATATATAAGTGATATTTTTTTGTCTGGCTTACTTCACTTAGTGTGATAACTTCTGGGTCTATCCATGTTGTGACAGATGGCATTATTTCATTATTTTTTATGGCTGAGTAATACTCCATTTTGAGATTATACCCAAGTACTACATTTCAGACACTTTCAAAAAATTTATACAATCTCTAGTATCTGGTATGTTGTAAACAAGTGTGCTTGCTGAATGTTTAATAAAATAATAAAAGTTGAGCATACATTTTCAATGTAAGCATTTGTTCCCTGCTGCAGAGCCAGCACCCATTTCTGACAATTTTGTTGACTATGAGAGCTACCCCATTTCTTCTAAGGGAAAATTCTTAAAGAGATAGGAATAACAGACCACCTTACCTGTCTCCTTAGAAACCTGTATGAGGGTCAAGAGGCAACACTTAGAACCAGACGTAAGACATCTGACTGGTTCAAAATCGGGAAAGGAATATGACAAGGCTGAATATTGTCACCCTGCTTGTTCAATTTCTATGCAGAGTACATCATGTGAAATGCTGGGCAGGGTGAATTACAAGCTAGAATCAAGATTGCTGGGAGAAGTATCAACAACCTTAGATATGCAGATAATACCATTCTAATTGCAGAAAGTGAAGGGGAACTAAAGAGCCTCTTGATGGGGGTCAAAGAGGAGAGTGAAAAAACTGGATTAAAATTCAACGTTAGAAAAACTAAGATCATGGCATCCAGTCCCATTTCTTCATGGCAGGTAGAAGGGTGGCAGTGTGGAGGCAGTTTAGATTTTCTTTTCTTGGGTTCCAAAATCACTGTGGACATTGACTACTGTTAAACGATATTAGAAGACGCTTGCTCCTTGGAAGGAAAGCTATGACAAACCTAGACAGCTGAGACATCATTTTGCCAACAAAGGCCCATATAGTCCAAACTGTGGTTTTTCCAGTAGTCATGTGCAGATATGAGAGCTGAACCATAAAGAAGGCTGAGTCCTGAAGAACTGATACTTTTAAATTGTGGTGATGAAGAAGACTCTTGAGAGTTCCTTGGACTGCAAGGAGATCAAACTAGTCAATTCTAAAGGAAAGCAACCCTGAATATTCATTGGAAGGACTGTGAAGCTCTAATACTCTGGCCACCTGATGCAAAGAGTCAACTCATTGGAAAAGACCCTGATGCTGGGAACGATTGAAGACAAAAGGAGAAGCGGGCAGCAGAGGATGAGATGGTTAGATAACATCACAGACTCAATGGACATGAATTTGAGCAAACTCCGGGAGATAGTGGAGGAGAGAGGAGCCTTGTGTCCTATAGTCCATGGGGTCACAAAGAGTCAGACATGACTTAGTGACTGAAAAACAACAACAACATTCCATTGCAAATATATACACCAGAGCTTCTTTATCCATTTATCTGTTGATGGATATTTCAGTTGCTTCCATGTCTTGAGTATTGTAAATACTGCTGTAATGAACACTGGGGTGCACACATCTTTTCAAATTAGAGTTTTCTTCAGATATATCCAGGAGTGACTATATAGGATCACATGGAAACTCTATTTTTAGGTTTTTAAGGACTCTCCATACTGTTCTCCATAGCGGCTGCACCAAGTTACATTCCCACCATCAGTGTAAGAAGGGTTCCTTTTTGAAGATTCATTTTAAAAAATAATTATAATACAGTATATATCTCACATATATTATTATTATTTTCATTTTATTTATTTTTTATTTATGGCCGTGCTGGGTCTTCATTGCTGCATGTGGACTTTCTCTAATTATGGTGAGCAGAGGTGTAAGGGCTTCTCATTGCAGTGACTTCTCTTGTTATGGAGCACAGTCTCTAGCTGTACTGACTTCAGTAATTGTGGCGCAAGGACTTATTTGCCTTGTGGCATGTGAGATCCTCCTCAACCAGGGAGCGAACCCATGTCCCCTGCATTGGCAGGCAGATTCTTAACCACTGAATGGGAACAAATGAATAGATATTTAAAAAAGAACACGCTGTCTCCTAATATACCACACACGAAGTGGTATTTCACTTTTTGGCTCTTTTAGACTCAAAGACTTAGTTTCCTGAAAGTGATTAGTTCCCTCTCTTTAAGTGTTTATGGTTTATAATATATTTTCCATCCATCCCTCCTGGAGGATGGCCTTACACAGGCGTCTGTGGCTGCATGTCTGACTGAGTCAGTAAGGAGGCACCATTCCTCTCCTAAGGGAGTTCACAGTCTGGTAGTGGAGAGAAATACGCAAAGTCCAGGACTGGATGAGAAAGGTTCTGATGGGTAAAGCCCAGGGGATAGCTGAGCACCAGGGGAGCATCAGGATCAGGAGATGGGTGGAAAACCTGGTCATGATTGAGGTCAGACCCAAGTCTGAGTTGTCAGGCACAGGAGCGGTGGGAAAAGTTTTCTCACCTGAGCCTTGGCCTGCAGGTACCTGGAGGCTTGGACTGTCCTGGGGACTGCAGGCCCCTGAATGAGGATGGATCTCCAGGTGGGGATGGGGAGTGAGATTCAAGAGGAAAATCAGGAAGGCCATGGAATGCCATCAGAGGACTTGGGACTTTATCCTGAGGCCCTGAGGAGTCACTGAAGGATGTGAGGGGAAGGGAGAGGCTGACTGAAGAAGGTCCAGGAGGCTGGGTCCTCTGGGGGTGGGGCAATAGTGCCAGAGGAGGCAGGGTAGGGTTGGCAAGGGAGGGACAAAGCCCAGAGACTGTGGGTTTGTGCCTGAGTGATCTCTCCAACTCAGCTCCTGGGATGCCCTGCTCTTTCACCCAGCATCTCCACACTGTAGTCTGGTTTCCCATCCTTTCTGCAGTGTCCTCCCAGCTCTCCTGCCAGGCTGGGAACAGGCTATGTGAGTTTCTTCTTTAACCTACATGAAATCTCCTTGCCAGGATCCAGAGAGGGGTTATGGTGGGGCTTTCCAGTGTTTTCTCTGTAGGGAACAGAACAAGTCTTTGAGCTGAACTTAGGTAAGCCATGCTGGCTGACACACCTTCTATGCTGGCAAGGCTGCTGTCCACTTGCTCCCTGCTCCTTCCACAAGTCTCCCTTGGCCTCCTCCTATCTCCATTTCTGGGCTTCCCAGGCTCAGCACTCTTTTCTGTGGGGGAAATGAGTGTTTTTCTTTCATATGGGCATCTGAAATTATGGTCTCTCCAAGTAGACAAGACACAATATGTTGGGTACTCTTACTGGCCAAGTGGTTAAGGGACTATGGTCACTCCATGGCTGGTTGGGGGAACCCTTCTGCTGGCCCATCGAGGGGACTGAGAGATACTTCAGGGATGTGGAATCATCTACAGTGAAAACATAAATTAGCTGATGTTTATGCTTGTGCTCATTTAAGCTCCAAAGATGACTTACTTAAAAAGCAGCCACATGAATTGTGGAAGAGGAAGAGTCAAGATTAATTGAAACAGTAAATCAATTTATGGGCATGTGGGAGAATGAATTTCTAGTGCATCTGTCACCAGCTCACTAAAGCAGTGCTGTTTAGGATGCTGATTTACAAATGGAAAGGGAGTTAGAAGATTCCTCTGACAAGAGTCATTCTTTGGCATTTGTCTGAGTATAGAATAAACTGAGTTCCTGTTTTTCCCAGTTCTCTTTATCTGAGACTATGGGAGGCTATGCTCTGGCTAGTTGGTTGGACATGTATGCCAGTGGCAAATAGAGGACTCCCCAAAATATTATTTCACCAGAGGACTCCCCAAAATATTATTTCATTGAGATGAGTCCACAGAAAGCCTCAATGATAGAAGACTGTCTGCATCTGTACCCCTCCCTGTCCCAGTGTTCCCTGCTGTATTTTTTCTCCTAAGGAAAGACCATCTAACACACTTAATCTTTTTTTACTGCCTGTTCAGTCTCACTAGGAGGTAAGCTCCCTGAGGGCCAAGGTTTTTCTGTTTACTGCCCTGCCCTCCACTTGCCCTAGGTAGGCCTGGCTCATCACAGAAGCAGCCTGAGTATTTCCTGACTGACTGGCAGGGCAGAGCCCCTGCTGTGAGGACTGCCCTGTCCACTGATGCCCTGGTCTTGGCCCGTTCTACTCTCACTGCAGAGGCTGCTTGCCTGTCTTGGCCAGTTTTTGATGTCACTCCATAGGGATCAAGGAATATGCCTGGCAGGGAGCATTCACATAGACCCTGGAGAGAAGAGAAAAGAAGAGAAGCCAGAAAAGAGGAAGCCTGAGTCCCCTGATTTTCTCATTTCTCCACTGGGGTAGGGGGTGTTGTATTCCAGTGGAGGGAGCCCTGCCCTACTGATGGCCATCCTTTAGGGTGAGAGTGAGAGCAGCCTTCTCTGTGCATGTGAGCAGCAGACATGCTCAGCACTGGGTGGTCTGGGTTGGGGTGCCAGCTGTTGACAGGAGCTGCCCAGCACCTGGGAAATGGCAGCCTGACAGGAAGCTGAGCAGGGCTAATCCCCTCCCACTGAGATTGGGTATCTGGTCCGGCAGCTGGTGTGGTGGCCTTCAGGGTTGTGTTGTGTCCTCAGGCCCACAGATGGGAAGGACTGTGTTCCTGTTGGAATGGGGAAAGCAGGAGCCCTGGCGGCAACTGGGGCTGGGATGGGGTGGTCTGAGGTGTAGAGGGCTGCAGCAGGGGGCCAGAGGGGAGGAGCCAACCCTGGGACGTGGTATTATTGTACTTCTCTTGCATGAAGTGGTGGTGGCATGAGAAGCGAGTGATGTCCCAGCTCTCACCTGGGCCCAGATCCCACACTGGGCCACTGGGTCACCAGGCAGCATGTGGTGAGACATGGAGAAGCCATGCCCCTGCTGGGCCACCTCGCCCAAGGGAGTCCGGTCCTGCATTGGAGACCTGGGAGCTGATCCCTTGTCTATGTGGTCTTCCCGTGGCTGCTCCTGCTTCGACAGGGGCAGCCTGCACACATTCCTGGGCCACATGGAGGGTGCACCCCTCTCTCCCAGTACCCAGCCTCACATGTCACTCAGCTGCTGGGCTTTGCCCGTCTTCACATGCTGGGAAGATCCAGGGCTCCTTACTGAGAGCCCAATGGTAACAACAAACAAGCTAATAAGACCTGTTGGTGCAGAAAATAAGATGGGCCAGGATGAGGGCCTCCACACATGGAACACACACAATGAGGCCTGTCCAGGGGCTTCCTTCTTGTCAAAGAAAAAAGGAAAAATGTCTGGAACTTGTTTCTGCAGTGGGGCCTGGTGTGCAGTGTCTTGAGCTGACATCTGTGCAGGGCTTGGTCTGAGATAGTGGCCTTCATATTTCCTTGTCTACTGAGAATTAGACAGAATCTCTGCAAGGCCAAGGCTCCTTCAGCCTCCATATGGTTCCCCTTCATCCTTGTACAAGGCTTGTTTGCAGGAGTTCGTTTGTTATAACTAAGGCCAAGGCTGGGGGCGGTCCTGAGGTCAGGTGGGAGCCTGGCACGGGGTTGCTGCTTGCCCAGTGCAGGAGTGCTGTCTTGAGACCTCCATGCTGTACTGGCAGTGTGGCCTTGACCACCGCTTTTCTTTATGGGTCAGGTGGGAGAGACAAAGGAGTTGAACTCAAATCAGAGATTATAAAAATATTGTGATGGGAGATTACATTTCTGCTTTTATGTCTTTAGTGAAAATAGACCTCTTTGAGAGATGGGAAACCTGGTCTGTCACTGTGGGGCCAGAAGACTTCAGGTGGAGATGGGCTGGACTGATGTCTGCTTCCCTGGGGGACCCTGGGCACGGGTCACAGTGTCCCAGTAATAAAGGCTGAGCAGGCACCCTGTGTGCTGTGTGGACAGGGCTCAGGCTACTGCCTTCCACAAGAGATGCAGCTGGTTTCCTGGGACCAGCCTTAGGCTGTGCAGTTCACAGAGCCCCAGACTGCACTGTAACTGACAATGGGCTTGAGGCAAGGGACAGGAGCAGTGTTTTCTCTGTGGATTTCTGCCTTGGGGTCCCTGTGCTGGCTGGAGGAGGGCAGGGAAAGCAGAGGGGGCTGGACTCTGAGTCCCCTCACCCACTGTATCCAGATCTGTGTCACTCATTCCTGTTTCATATGTGGTACTTCCTTTTAAATCTTTGTTTGGAAAAGAAGTCCACCACTCAAAGTGCCTGGAGCACTGTGGGCTTCACAAGCAGGCTGCCAGCCAATCCCCTGCCTCACTTTTGTCTGAGCCTCCGGGCACTGTTTGGTGGAGGCTAACAGATAGGAAGGCCAGAGGTCCCCAAGTGGCAAGAGGAAA
>NW_011494015.1:34618-52846 GCF_000754665.1 Bison bison bison | reverse complement strand
GGGGATGACATACCTCGTGCCATCCTATCTCAAAAATGCATATTGTGGGAGAGGGGCCTGGTGAAATTCCCTCAGCCTTAAGGAGTCCCTCTTATCTGATTAGCAGCTCCCTAAAAGACATAAAATGCCTTGCTAAAAACTAGCAAGGGGGCACTCTTTCTGTCCCCTTCTGATGTCTATGTCAGAAGCTTTCCCTATCTCTATTATACTTTAATAAAACTTGGCTGCACAAAAAGCTCCAAGTAGTTAAGCCTCATCTCTGACCCAGGATCGAAATTCTCTCCTCTGGAGGTCACGAATTGCAGTGTAACACATGGCTCACAGCAGCAACCTTTCATCTTGGGGGCTCATCCAGGATCTTCAAGACAATGTAAGGATGCTTGGAGCTCTAGCTCTTTGCTCTCCTAGTAAGCATGTTTCTGCTGTACTTTACTAACCCTACAGTGTGCCGGTGTGTGTGAAAACAGCATGGAAGATACATGTAATTGGCCACGAAGTGAGTGTTGAACCCTGCTCTGCAGTTTTGCGGTGCCCCTTAGCGACTGAAGGCAGCCCTCAAGGGGAGACTTGTTGGGGGTTTATACCAACATGTCAATACTAAGAGGCACCCAACGTCCCTGAGAGGGGAGTGCTCAGACATGAGTGAGTCATGTGGACCAAACATTACTTTCTCGGTTACCTTTTCCTGGTCTCTTTGGCCATTTTGTAACTGCCTGAGGAATTAGAACTACTAACCAAACTTGTTGGATCACAGACTTTCAAAGGACTTGCAATTCTATGCTGTTGGTTGTTTTATTGCACACTACCCAACTCCAGTGCTCTTGCCTGGAAAATCCCATGGATGGAGGAGCCTGGAAGGCGGCAGTCCATGGGGTCATGAAGAGTCGGACACGACTGAGCAACTTCACTTTCACTTTTCACTTTCATGCATTGGAGAAGGAAATGGCAACCCACTCCAGTGTTCTTGCCTGGAGAATCCCAGGGAAGGGGGAGCCTGGTGGGCTGCCGTCTATGGGGTCGCACAGAGTCAGACATGACTGAAGAAGCGACTTAGCAGCAGCAGCAACAGACAAGAGCACGTTTGGTAGCTAGGTGGAGCTCTAGTTCCAACAACATCTCTCAGGCTAGAAGGTGCTCTCTAAGCTGCCTGCCTCAGGGGCTAGCTGCCTGCCTCAGGGGCTAGCGACCTGAAAGTGAGTCTTTATTATGGCTGTGCCTCTGATCTATGTGGATAGAAGCACTGCTGGTGACTAGTGCTTTTGAGGACACAGCGGTTTTGAGGACACAGATCGGGAATCTCAGGATCTGGTCAGATTGGAGGTGCAATGATAATGTTTCCTTTGGTAAAACTAGCTCTTAGTGGGCCAGAGGAGGCTTTCTGGTGGCTTTGGAAGAATTGGCCCTAATAGCTCGAGGACAAAAATCACTTTTTCCTTGCTGGCCATCCCTTCACCACCTCTTTTGCTATCACATATACTGGTGTGATGACACTCAAAAGGGACATCGTGGGTTTTATGTTCATCCTTTTATGATTTGCCAGTTCTATCGGACTTCCCTGGTGGCTGAGACGGTAAAGCGTCTGTCTACAATGCGGGAGACCTGGGTTGGGAAGATCCCCTGGAGAAGGAAATGGCAATCCACTCCAGGACTAATTGCCTGGAAAATCCCATGGACAGAGGAGCCCGGTAGGCTAGAGTCCATGGGGTCGCAAAGAGTTGGACACGACTGAGCGACTTCACTATATAGTTCTATTGTGGTCAGGAATATACTCAGGACTGTGCACAGCCATGCAGAATACAGATGTTTCCCCTGGTGGTCTTAGCTTGGGAGGCATTCTGGAAGGCTACTCTGTTGCACCCGGGGTGGCATCAGAGGAGGAGCAGAAATCAGGCTAAGTTGTAATGGTGAGGAACAAGACATCAGTCTGGGAGGCCACCAGGTCTAACCCTTGGTGCATGTCCACCCCACCTAGGTGATAGAACGGGAGGGGACGGTAGTGGACATCTGCTTTGGAAAGAGATAGGTTAACTCTGGCCAGGGAAAGAAGCTTAGGTGGAAGATCTGTCTCCACAGCCATCTAGAGCAGGGAGGGATGCCTCCAGTAGAAAAGGCTGCTGGATGCTGCTTTTTCTCTCTTACTGATGGGAGCTAACAATTCAAGCCTCACTCCTTTGAACTGTATCCTGAGAAACTGGGATAGATTTGACCCCCAGAGCTTAAAGAAGACACACCTGAACTTCCTATGTGATACTGCATGGCCACAGTATCTATTGGAGGACGGCAAACAATGGCCAGTTGGAGGGTCTATTAATTATAATACTGTCTTACAATTAGACCAGTTCTGTAGAAAATAAGGGAAATGGGTAGAAATAGCATATGTGTTACCTTTTTTCCTTCTCTGTGAGACATGTCAGACTTCTGTCCTAAGGGTATAGATTTGGGTGTGAAACCTTCAGCTCCCTCCTGTCCTTCTACTTTGCCCCCATATCCGGGGCTTCCAACTGAGCAAACTGAGAGTCAGGGCACCCCTCAGGGGACAGTTGCCTCATTCTTGGTAGAAACTCAAACTGAAATTCAAACTGCTCCAGTCTTAGTAGAGGTTCAAATTCCTGTCTCAATATGACCTTGGACTACACAGGTTTCAAGTGAAACTCAGATCGTTGAAATAAGGGAAGCTCAGACAGGTAAAACGAAGGGTGAAATACAGGTTGAGATGGAGGACAGGAGACAGACAGATAAGGAAAAACGGGTTTCTCTAATCTGTTCCTGGGATCATATGCAAAGGGCAGCCAGAGAGGCTGAGGAACAGCTATAGAAGCTATTGCCTTTCCATGAAGCACCCACCAGGAAAAACAATCAATCTATGAGAGTTAATAAGCCATTTTCTTATCAAAAATACAGAGAATCAAGGAGGATCTGGGAGACTGTTTGGAGGACCCAGAAAAATATATTAGAGCCTTTAAGGGTGCTCCTGTCCTTTATGACCTTACTTGAAAGGATGTGAGGTATATCCTGGGGAAGACGCTGACTTCTGACTCAAAAGCCCGAGTTTTGGAGAAAGCTATTGCCTATGGAGATGAATGGTTTGGTAATGAATCAGTAGGGAAAAGGGAGGACGAGATAACCACCTTCCCCACTGGAAATCAGGTGGTCCCAGCTACAGAACCAGACTGGGACTACAACACAGCTAAAGGAAGATGGGATCAGAGTCATTTTGTCAGATGTATTCTTGAAGGACTCAGGCAAGCACGTGCTAAGAGGTTGCTGCTGCTGCTGCTAAGTTGCTTCAGTCGTGTCTGACTCTGTGCGACCCCATAGACTGCAGCCCACCAGGCTCCCCCGTCCCTGGGATTCTCCAGGCAAGAACACTGGAGTGGCTTGCATTTCCTTCTCCAATGCATGAAAGTGAAAAGTCAAAGTGAAGTTGCTCAGTCGTGTCTGACAGGCTCTTCCGTCCATGGGATTTTCCAGGCAAGAGTATTGGAGTGGGGTGCCATTGCCTTCTCCTATGCCAAATTGGCAAACATAGAACAGGAAGAGAAGGAAGTCCCTGGTAAATTCCTAGATAGACTATGAGAAGCCCTTCACAGATTCACTGAGATTGATACTGAAAGTGAAGAGGGAATAGTGATCTTAAAGCAAAGGTTTCTCAGTCAGCACCATATATCCGCTGTAAACTACTAAAACAGGCGTATGGACCAAATCCGTCTTTAGATAATTTATTGCAACTGGATTAGACAGTTTATTATGGCAGGGAATATGAAGAGAGGAAGGAAAAGCAGAGAAAGACCAAGGAACAGACTGAAGCCCTAAAAATGGTGGTCAGAACCATTCTGAGACAGCCTGAGAAAAGTGCCCAGAGGGGCCGAGGTGAAAAGGGATGGACTTGCTATTACTTTGGAAAAGAGGGGCATCTCAAGTGGGATTGCCTCAGACTTTTAAGCTGCCCCTATGTCCTGTCTGCAAAGGGCCACACTGGAGGAGAGACTGCCCATAGAGGCATAGGCCCCAGAGATCAAACTCTCAGGACAATCAGGACTGAATCTGCCCAGGGTTCCCCACACAAGCTCCCATTCTAATTACATCTGAGGAACCCTGGGTATTAATAACTGTAGTGGGCCAATCAATCAATTTCCTTTCAGACACTGGGGCAACTTACTCTGTGCTTATTGAAGCCCCTGGCCCACTTTCTTCCCGATCCACTACTGTAATAGGACTGTCTGGACGAGCCAAACGTTATTATTTCAGTTTTCCTCTAAGCTGCAACTGGGACTCTGTGCTGTTTTCCCACGAGTTTCTGATCGTGCCAGAGTCCCTTCACCCCTTCTGGGGAGGGATATACTGAGCAAAGTCCATGCCTCTGTTTTCATGACATGGAGACCTCTATTTCTCTCCCATTAATTGACCAATGTAAATCCTAGAGGGTGGGTTGATGAAAAAACTGCAGGTCGAGCACAAAATGCTATTCCTGTTGTTGCCAAGTTCAAAGACCTGCATATATTTCCATATCAAAAGTAGTATCCTCTAAAACCCAAGTTTAAGGAAAGGTTAAAACCCAAGGTTAAGGAAGGGTTAAAACCCATTGAGAATATAAAGGAGTGGAGTGAAGTGAAGTGAAGTCGCTCAGCCGTGTCTGACTCTTTGCGACCCGTGGACTATAGCCCACCAGGCTCCTCCATCCATGGGATTCTCCAGGCAAGAATACTGGAGTGGGTTGCCATTTCCTTCTCCAGGGGATTGTCCCGACCCAGGGATCGAAGCCAGGTCTCCTGCATTGCAGGCAGACGCTTTAACCTCTGAGCCACCAGGGAAGCCCTTTGGCTTTAAAGGAGTGGGGGCTATTAATTCCCTGTAACCATCCATGCAGCACTCCTATTTTGAGTGTGAAAAACTCAAATGATAAATGGAGACTAGTTCAAGATTTATGGATAATAAATGAGGCCGTGGTTCCTTTACACCCCATGATGTCTAACCCTTATACTCTAATGTCTGAAATTCTGAATGAGCCAAATATTTTTCAGTCATTGATTTGAAGGTCTAATCATAGCCAAAGGGATGAGGGCCGTAGTCCCCAAAGAAGTAAACCTATACTAGTTCATCCCTTACCTATTACTTTAAGACAATTGAGAAGATTTTTGGGTGTCACAGGCTACGGCTGCATTTGGATTCCAGGTTATGTGGAACTTGCCCGGCCTTTTTATAAATTTATAATGGAAACTCAACAAGCCCAAACCAACAATCTGGTTTGGTCTTGAGATACTCAAAAGGCACTTAGGCTCTTCAAACTGTTCTCTTGCAAGCTCCTGCTTTGAGCTTGCCCACAGGGTCAGAGCCTAATTTGTTTGTCACTGAAAGAAAAAGATGGCTTTGGGAGTTATGACACAACCCCGAGGGCCTCACCAGAAAGTATAGGATACCTGAGTAGAAAATTAGATGCCACATTGTCTAAGAGTAATTGCTTTTATTGCTTTAATAGTGCCTAAAGCTCTTTAGTTTACTAATGGGTGAAATCTTCCTGTACTGACTTCTCATGATGTGAGTGGAATCTTAAACTCTAGAGTTAATATTTGGATGACAGACAGTTGGCTTCTTAAATATCAGTTGTTGTTATAAAACTCAAAATTTCAGCTTTTCAATAGACTTTATGGGACTCTGGGAGATGACTCCTGGTTCAGCCTTTGAGTCAAACAAGCTGTTGTTTGAGCCAGAACAGAGGTCCTAATAAAGACATTGGGACCTGGGGGGCGGGAATCTCTAGAGCCCCTCTGGGAAGGCCCTTATGATGTAATTCTTTCTTCTCCCACAACTGTCAAGGTGCCAGGAATTAATTCATGGGTGCACCACACTCAAATTAAAAAGTGGCATCCTGACCCCTCAGGCTAAGCCATGTCATTTTTATGTCTTTATTCTCTTTGGTTTTACTCTTCACTTTTTAGATGTTCCTGGTAATCTGTATGGGCCTGCTTCTGCTAACTCCAAAAATCCTGAGCCTGCCATTTGACCCTCAAGGCAATGCCTTCCTGTCCGGCTCACTCCTATGCTGCATTCCACAATCAGCCCACTTGCTGGGTCTGCATAGCACTTCCCCATCCTCAGTGGAAGGCTTCCCATGGTGGGCATCTCCACTTCAGGGAAAGGACTTTCTTCAAGTCTGTGACCACCTTTGCCAACAACCATCATATGTGGTACCTCTTCTTAATCTGATCACATTTAATAATCCTAAAATGGACTGATGTAACACTTTGTACCTTAACTGTGGACATATTGTAACTTTTAACTTTGATTATACTTTGTCTTGGTTTAATGACTATTTTGCTACACATAAGAAGACAAATGGGTCTAGATTTGATGGTTTTTTACCTAATGTTTATCAAATATGGGATGAGGTCATATGGTTAATTCCTGAAAAGGGGTGCCTAATGTCTAGTGACCCTATATGCTGGGAACAAAGAGCCATTTCCAGAAGTTAGCTCACAACTTAATTATAATGATTGGAAACAATTGGGGTTTTTGCTTCATATGAAATATGCAATATAATAATTCCTGTGTTTTCTAACTCTGGTACAGGTCCTGCTTTTGCCAGGCACTGATTGTGACTGGATACCTCAGTCATGCTGGCTTGTTTCAAACTGGGCCTATT
This sequence comes from Bison bison bison, assembly GCF_000754665.1. NCBI lineage: Eukaryota > Metazoa > Chordata > Mammalia > Artiodactyla > Bovidae > Bison > Bison bison. The sequence goes on along the minus strand of NW_011494015.1, from coordinate 46,206 downwards.
GGATATGCGACTCTTGCCTATGGATGTGGCTTCACACTATCTGGATAAGGAGATACACCCCAAGTCCAGCTTTTACTCATGGCTTCATATTTTCGGAGCTTCCAGAGAAGCCTGCTAATTTGCCAACTTTAGAACTCATTGGATAAGGTCTGTATTTCACTGGTATGATTATTTGGCTGAAATATTCATTCCCTCTCTGGGAACTACAAACGTTATGCTATGAGTTGATCCTCTGACTACCTTTACTCAACAAACCTTACACGATTCTCAAAAAGCTATTTCAGCCCTTAATGCTGAGCAAATACAAATTAGAAAGGTGGTTTTACAAAACAGATTGGCCTTAGATATTCTAACAGCTGCACAAGGAGGAACTTGTGCCATTATTCATACCCAATATTGTACATATATACCAGATATGAGCACTAATGTTACTCACTTTACTAAACACGTGGACATGATGATTCAGGCTATGGATACTCCTGAAGTCTCAGTCCCTTCACTTTGGGAGATGTTAGCTAGTTCCCCATGGTGGAAAAGTATCTTAATTGTAATAATTCTGATTGTTCTGTTCTTGCTGTTTGCTCCCTGCATCTGTCATTGTGTAGCTTGCTTTGCTTATAGCTGCATGAAGGCTTTTAAGTTACAAATGGTTGTCTAAACTCCAACTGAGTGCCACAGCTTCCTCCAACTACTACTTGGGGCCTTTGGACCAGAGACTCTCAATATGAGGGTGAGGGGAATATGTTGCCTCACCCATTTAGGGATGATGCTCCTTATCAGCTCAGAAGCAGTTATGGAATGAGAACACTGGCCCTTCCCCTAGACAACATAATTCTCCTAGAAGAAAAGGGGGAAATGAGAGGGTAACAGGTAGGAAGGCCAGAGGTCCCCAAGTGGCAGGAGGATATAAACCGCAAGTGGCAGACATTTTTCCCCCCACCCTGTTCTCTGTTGATGAAACTAGTTCTGCCTAAGACTAACCTTTTTTTTCTTTTCTCAAACCTTGGACTGACAATGGCTCAACAAACCAGTATTCATGTCAATCATCTTATGGCCGGGGATGACACACCTCGGGAGAGGGGCCTGGTGAAACTCCCTCAGCCTTGAGGAGTCTCTCTTATCTGATTAGCAGCTTGCTAACAGACATAAAATGCCTTGCTAAAAACTAGCAGGGGGGCACTCTTTCTGTCCTCTTCTAATGTCTATGTCAGAAGCTTTCCCTATCTCTATTATACTTTAATAAAACTTTGCTACACAAAAAGCTCCAAGTGGTCAAGCCTCACCTCTGACCCTGGATCAAAATCCTCTCCTCTGGAGGTCATAAATCATGGTGTAACACATGGCTCACAGCAGCAACCTTTTATTGAGCATCAGAACAGACAGCATTGATTTGGGGTGGAAAGTCAGTGCCCTTGGCTGGCCCACATTGGCATTCCCTGTTCATCCTCTTCCCCTCCCCTTTCCTGCCCTGCTGGTCCCAGTGGAGCTGGCTGCTGGGAACACGGGAGGACCTTGTATGACACGTAGTGTAGATACCATGGGGTGGATTCAGACACTGTAGACAACCTTTTGTTGGAGTAACTTTGAGGCTTCATCTGTGGATAAATGTGGAAAGATTTGCTTCATGAGTTTAATAATCATGCCAGAGTCATTTTTTTTTCTGTGTAGCCAAAACTGTCTGCATCCATAGCTTACTATAATATATAGGTATCAGGAGGCAGGCCCTCTTATATTTGTGAATATTTCTGTTTCACCTTGTGACAACCTCATAAATATTGTTGAAGGATGGTAGCTTGACTGAAGAATTCTTCCCACCATGGTAAATAGTCCCTCTCTGACAAGCATGAGACAGCAGAGGGAGAGTGGGCCCCAGGCACTCACTCCTGAGGAGGGGTCCACTGTGGCTGCTGGGGAGGAATGCTCCCTGGGGGTGGAGGTGGGAGCCAGGTGGAGATGGAAGGGCCAGGCTGTGCCAGTGCTAAATCACAGCAGCTGGAAGACCCATAGTGCATTCTGAACAGAGGGGCCCAGGATTATCTGGAGGCTTTTGGCACCTTCTCCATGCATTGACCCTTCCTCTAGGAGACTTTGGCAGTGCCAGGCTATGATTCTCTTCCTCTTACAGAGGACCCAGGTCTAGAAGAGGTCAAGTGTCAGTCACTAATGACCCAGGTGAGAGTTAGCTAGGGGTCCAATCAGTGCCTTGGGTCTTGGTGCTATCTGAGAGTTTGCCCAGGAAGTGGGGAGCCTGGCTGTAGAGTATGGGGACACCGAGCTGCACCATGGGCCCTCTGTTGCCTGAATGTGCGGCCATGAGGCTGAGCCACAGCCATGAGTTTTGCAGCTGTGATCGCCTGCACTTTCCTCCTGAAGTTGCTGGAGGAATAAAGGAGGTGATTGATGCATACTTAGAAAGTAATTGTGAGTGGGAGCAGCTCGCTGTGGTCACCAGCTGCTGCTTATCTGCTGTCTGTGGTTAGTGAGCAGACCCTACTATGTTATTGTGATATCCTTTGGGCCTTGCAGATGTCCTGGAGTATCTGGCTCATTCACTCTATCCTCTGGCCCCATCCTTTCCTCTCTGACTGTCATCAGATGTCCTGACAACTCTGTGAAGGCTTTTTTTATGGTGGGGACTGGTGGTGAATGGGATGGGCTGGAGTTTCACATATGAGTTCATAAAATTTCACCAGTACCTGTGAAATGGGCTCTCTTATGTTTTTCCCACGTGAATAACCTGAGGATCAGAGAGATTAAGTAGCTTGTCAAAGCCACAGAATTTGAGTGTGTGTCCTAGTTTTCCTCAAAGGCTCTGTACTTACAGCATTTTCTTGTACTGTACCATGCTGCACTGTATGGCCTTCTCTGTGAACAACACGAGTTAGGACCTTTTTGAATTGATGTGACCTGAGGTCCCATTTTTATGTGCCTGTCCAGGTAATATACAAGCTTCTGGAATGTTGGATGTGGAATGAAAGACAAAATTAGGGGCACACAATAAACACACCACGGTGTTTTGGGTGATAGAGACTGATTTTCAGGATCTCCAAGGGGCATGTACTGGTGTTTCTGGCTCGTATTTGCCTGGAGGGAATGAGCCCTGATGATTATGAGAAAACAAAGTGACTTTGGCCACATCCTCCTGGGCTGTCCTTTCTGTGTTAGCAGAATCCAGCAGCTTTCCAGGAAGATGGAGTAGATTAACATTCTTGGGCCTGGGGACACACGTGCATCTGCATTAGCCCGGGCAGTGTCGTCAAGCATCTGAGGGTGGCAGTGGTTTGTGGGGTGCTCTATCAGTCACTGCCCAGTGAGGGAACACTGAATCCCACTGTCTTCTCCAAGGGAAGGTTGGGTCCTCTGGTGGAAGGCGGCTTGGCCCTCTTTCACACCCCTCTTCAGACCTTGGTACCTTTCACCCCTCTCTTTCCTGTCCAACCCTCTTTGCCTTGCAGCAAAGGCATTTGCCTCTGTCTTCAAGATGGATTCTAGACCTAGCTGTACCCACTTCCCTACCATTGGCCTGGCCCAGGGCACCGGGTTCTCCTTGGGTCCTGCTATTGCCTTCCGCCTAACTGTGGGGAGGCCCTTGGAATCTCTGACACTCCCTGCCCTCCAGGGCCTTCCTAAGGCACCTCTGGATCTACTCCTGGTTGTTTTCCCCTGCCTCCTGCTGTCACCCTGGCCCTTCTCCCATGTCCTTCACATGCAGGTGCACACCTCCTATCTTGGGGTCACTGCTCCCCACCCCACCCACCTGCTCACACTCCTGCTCCGTCCTCCACTCAACATCCCCTTGTCAAAGATCTCACTGCACATCCCTGCATTGTTTATTACCACCAGGCAGAAGATGATTCACTTGCTTGTTTACCATCTGTCTCTCCAGTGAGCCTGACTGCTCTTCCCCCTCTGAAATTCCTCCTACCTGGGCAGTTGGGGACCTGGCTTGTGCTGGGGATGCTGCTGTTGGAGGAACACAGACAAGGAACCCAGGAGAAGAGACAGTTAACCAAGGAGACCCTGAAAGAGCACATCTCTTATGAGGGCTAAGTCTTTGGTTCTGTGCCCTGCAGCAGATGGAGAGATGAACACACAGGAAGTGGGACAGCTCATCAGCTTGGGGTAGCCCTGCCGTTTCCTGGTAGCCCACTCCTGGTTGGTCCTTCACAGGCCATGGACTTTCACCATCTTCCCAAGGGTTTGGAGAGCTACAGGTCCTCCTGGGCACCTCCTCACCACCCCCTGCTCCCCTTGGTTGGGCCCCGGTGGAGGGGTGTGCAGCACAGGTAAGACAGCACCCTGCACTCCCAGCCTTACCTCCTGCAGGCTGGGGCCTCCTGGCATCTCATTTATTTACTCAGTAAATGCTGAGGGCCAGCAGCTGGGCACAAACATATGGAACAGATCCACTGTTGTCAGGAAGGGTGAACAGGAATTGGTAGGACAATGAGAAGGAGGAGAACAAAGTCAGGAAGGGAGCTGTTCCTTCCCCACTGTTTGACACTGGGCCCCAACTCTAAGCCAAAGGTTCTGTGAAAACATATGCCTTGCATGTGAGTGAGTTTGTCCTTGACCCAAGACATGGCATGAAGGCAGACCATTGCATGAAGGCAGACTCAGGGCACATCTTATTGCAGAAAAAGTTCTGGGAAGCAGGTTGTTGGGATGAAGCTTAGTTAGTGTTCTAGTTAGCTATGGCTGCATAACAAATATCCCCAAAAGTTAACTTAACAACAATCAGCTGATTGTTATCAGTGATGGTTCTGGGAGTTGAATGGGCTCAGCTCAGTGGGTCTCTCAGAGTCCCTCATGTGTTTGCAGTCAGACGGTGTATGGTCATTGATTATATGTGTCACCTTTGCAAGAGTTCCAGTGTTTGATTAAACTCAAGTCTAGATATGTCTTTGCAGGTATTTTTTTATTAATTAAAAATCATGTATTTATTTATTTGGCAGTGTCAGGTCTTAGTTCTGACACGAGGATCGTTCACTGCAGTGCACGGACTCTAGTTGTGGTATACAGGCTCAGTACTAGTGGCCTGGCACAAGGGCTCCAGAGTGTACAGTTTCAGTAGTTGCAGGGAATGTAGACTTAGTTGCTCTGCAGCATTTGGAATCTTAGTTCTGTGACTAAGGATAGAACCCATGTACTCTGCATTGCAAGGGAAATTCTTAACTACTGGACCACCAGGGAAGTTCCTGCAGATATTTTTTAGATGTGACTGGCATTTAAATCGGTAGACATCAGCAGGATCCTTCGTAATGTGGGTTCGGTTCAGTTGCTCAGTCGTGTCTGACTCTTCGTGACCCCATGAACTGCAGCACGCCAGGGCTCCCTGTCCATCACCAACTCCTGGAGTTCACCCAAACTCATGTCCATCAAGTTGGTGATGCCATCCAGCCATCTCATCCTCATCCCTTCTCCTCCTGCCCCCAATCCCTCCCAGCATCAGGGTCTTTTCCAATGAGTCAAACTTCTGATGAGGTGGCCAAAGTATTGGAATTTTAGCTTTAGCATCATTCCTTCCAAAGAACACCCAGGACTGATCTTCTTTAGAATGGACTGGTTGGCTCTCCTTGCAGTCCAAGCGACTCTCAAGAGTCTTCTCCAACACCACAGTTCAAAAGCATCAATTCTTCAGCGCTCAGCTTTCTTCCCAGTCCAACTCTCACATCCATACATGACCACTGGAAAAACCATAGCCTTGACTAGACGGACCTTTGTTGGCAAAGTAATGTCTCTGCTTTTGAATATGCTATCTATTGTGGGTAGGCCTCATCTAATCAGTTGAAGGCCTTAAGAGAAAATACTATAAGGTTGCCTGAGAAGGAAGGAATTCTGCCTCCAGACTGTCACTGGACTCAAGATTGCAATGGCAACTTTTTCCTGCAGATTTTGGACTTGCTAACTCCCACTATCTTATGAACCAATTTCTAAAAATAAATCTCTTTCTGTATATATACATGTGTATGTACATGTAGACACACACACACACACACATACACATTCATATTCTGGGAAACCCTTATACATGGTGTCTCTCTCTTTCACAGATTAACAGCACACTCACATATACTGTCACACTCATGAACAATATTGTTCATACTCACAAATCTCACAATACATACACTCTCTATCTCTCACACATGCACATATGGAAACATACATGCACACACACACTCCCCCATTCTCCCCAAGAACAAATGTCTGCCTAACTCTCAGTCTCCTCATGTGTAAGTCACAGCCTCTTATTGTCTTTTATTTTCCCCCAAAATTTCTAGAATGAGTATTCTCAAGTGTACAGAAATATAAAAGGAAGATTACAATGAATGTCGCCTACCTACCACCTGGCTTCAACAATTATTAACATGTTGTCACATCTGCCAATGATACTAATTCTTATTTTTGCCAGAGCCTTTGAAAGTTTATTTCTAATCCCCCCTGAAATTTCCCTCTTCTCTTTCCCTTTTTCTCACACCATTATAGATTCAGATTTTAATTTATTTTCTATTTCATAATAAATTAAATTATATACATATTAATTTATATTATATAATTTATATATAAATTATAATCATTATTTTGTCTGATGCTCACATTACACCATATCTGTCTAACAGAAGCCCCTTCAAGGTGCCTTCTGAGTCCTTTTGATCCATGGATTTCCTTGGTTTTGGCCTCACAAAATGTCCTGGGATCATCTTGTCTTTTTCCTGGCTTGGCCTTAGAACTGCTCATTTCTTCAAGGAGCCCTGGTCTTTTCTAGTGAGGGGATTTTGGAAACCAAGAATTACACTTCAAGTGTGCTCATTCCTACTGGAGTGTCAGTTTCTAGGCCCTTTCAGTGGATAGAGGTAAATCGTGAATTCTTATTAATATTTTAAATTCCAATTTCACATGACAGGTTTTTTATTTGACCTTGTATTTTTTTTTTTTTGCCTTGCATCTCATGTCTTTCATCGTGAAAGACTTGATTTCTAACTGTATTAACACAAACGTCTCCCTCAGTTTTAAACTTAGTCTTGGCCTCTACCCACAGCCCTCTGTCACCTGCCCGTTGCCTGCTCGTTCTGCCACCAGGGCCCCTTGGTAAGCCTGGCTTTGTGGAGACACTGTGTCCCCAGAACCCAGTAGTCTTGCTGCCTTCAGCACTCAAGCTGAAGGCAGGGGTATTTTGCCGCTCACTGTGGGAGAAGGGGTGAGGCTGGAAATGGGAGGGGTGGGTAGAAGTAGACACATGGACAGCTCGTGGGGTTCCAGCCGCCTGTACTCTCCTGTCCCAGATGCTAGCTGTGGTTCTGAGCTGTACTCAGCTGCGGCTGCAGACATGTAACGTCCACATCTACTTGTGCTCTTCACGCTTTAAGCTATTAGAAGAGGTGATTAGCTTTTATAGTTCTTCAGAAACTCATATTCTTTTTTGTGTTGATGTCTTGAAAGGCTGACAGGACTGTCATAGCCTCAGAGTAGCAAGGCCAGTGTGCAGTGGGGAGGACAGCCATCTTGGGGGCTGTTTCTTGGAAACAAGAATGGTTTCTGTTCTTCCTATGACCAGTTGACAAGGCTCTATGACGCCCTCATGTGGGTTCATTCATGTATTCTCCATTTGAGATGCACCCAGGGTGCAATGTTCCTGGCTGGGAGCCCGCTTGTTTACCTCACTGTGTGTGCACTCCTGCACTGGGCGTCCATGGAGCACAGGCGTGGGGGTAGGAGGCCCACATGGTCAGCTGCTGCAGCTAGGGCATGGTTACTGGGCTAGAGAGAAACGCCTGGGCTGCAGGGGCACGAGGGCAGGCGTCTGGGTAGTTCGAAGGGCCAGGAACGCTTTGTAGAGTGGCTCCAGCTTGGGCAGGAACTGCCCAGAGAGGCAGAGGGGCCGCTGGTGGGGGAAATCCAGAGTAGCGCTCGGGAAAGGGAGGTGTGTGTTCTCTGAAGTAAGAGAGCTGCCTGGGCTGCTGGTGTGCTGCCGAGACGGAGCCTTGGAGGAGGAGGACATGGAGTTGGATTGTCCAGTCCTACCCTGAGCATGGTTGCCGGCCTGGTTTCTGTGGCTGACACAGGCTGAGAGCTCTCCGTTTCCTGGGGCAGAACACGTTGACCTCCAGACACTTGGCTCTGGGGTGTTTGTCAGGTGGTGCCGTCAGCAACACCCACAGGTTTTTCTCTGATGAGTCATCCTCCTGCCCAGTGAAGTCCTGAGTGCAGCTTAAACCCTGACAGGTCACAGGGAAATTGTCCTGTAGCCTTATAGTTGCTCATGGGAAGTGATTTTGTCTAAGGACATGCACTGCAATGAGTCAGCAGATGCAGTATATTTGAACACCTCACTGTCCATCAACAAGGCCCTGACTATGATATATTCAGGCATGGGATATGATGTAGCTAACTAAGAGTGAGGAAGCTCCCTAACTGCTGATGAGCACTGGTTTCCAAAGTAGAAAGTGTGAGATGAGGAGAGAGAGAGTGCTGCGTGTCACTGTGGAGTGAAGTCTGGGCAGGTGGAGTGCAGCCTGTGTTTGGAGGGGGGCCCAGGACATTCAATTCAGGTTGGGGGGGCATTTTCTATGTAAGGCCTTTTGTATCTTTTAAACTTCTCCATATTGACATTAAAAATATATAACTTCTTAAACATTAATCTTGGGATTCTGGGTCAGGAAGATACCTCGGAGAAGGAAATGGCAACCCACTGAAATATTCTTGCCTAGAGAATCCCATGGACAGAGGAGCCTGGCAGGCTACAGTCTACTGTATCACAAGAATTGAACATGACTTAGTGACTAAACCACCACCAAACATTAATCTTACCTATTAAAAAGCATTTTTAAAAATTTCTGGAGAGAAAGTGGTCTGGTTGATGGTAGTAGGTTTCCCCCAGGGAATCTTGTATCACTCCCTCTGTCCATGAGGAGAGGTGGGAATTTCTGAGGTCACTGCTAGCCTCAGGCCATATGGGGACTTGTGGTCACCACCCTGGGACATGATGATGAACTCACGTTCTGGAGAAACTGCTCTCTGCCCCAGTCAGGTTTTGCTCTGTAACATGCTTTGACAATACCTCCGTGTTTTTACAGCCACCAGCATGTATTTCTTGCTCTCAGGTCTGTGGGTTGGCTAGGATGGCTAAGCTCCAAGGCTGGGAGGCAGCAGAGATGCAAAGTCCTGGCAGAAGTGTAGTTGGGTGCCTGACCATGTCAACATGGGTGATACATCTGCTGGAACCCCATCTGTCAAAGCAATGGCCCAGTCATGAGGCGGAGGAGCATGATGTACTGAATGTAGGTCTGAGGGATGGAGCCCAGAGGCCTGTAGCATCTGTAGCATGCTCGCTTCTACATGTAATTCATGTTCCCTCCCAAGAATCTGCAGGGCACACAGTAGATTAAAGGGTGAGTCTTTCTTTGCCCTTCTTATCTTCCCCCAAATTTCTTAGTCAAAGTTGGATGAGTCACTAATAAGACACCCTCCTCCACTTGACAGAAAACAAGGAGCAGGAGTGGAAACAACTGGAATGAAATGGCAAAAATGGTTCTGCGCATGAAAAGATTAATCCAGTGACTGGAAGGTTGATTCAGATGCAGACAGAAGTCCAAGGCTAGAATCCGGCCACTGTTTTTATGGAAATCTGACTAAATGCCTCAGACAGCAGTGGAGGAGCAGGGGTGGGCGGATCTGAACTGCACATGGAGGCAGACATCTGAGGACCCCAGAACTCTCAGAACCTGGTGAGGGCACTGGAGTGATGCGGTGTCTCCCACAGCAGCTTACCAAGTTCACTGGTGGTACAGGAACCTCCTGGGTGACTCCATAGTTTGCTGGGGGCCACACTTTCTTCCCACAGCTTCTGATGGTGACTAGAGCTCTAGTACCTGGCTGGCCCTTACAAGCAGTGTCTGTGAAAGTCTGAGTGGCAAATTCTTGGTGTGTGGTGCTGATATCGTGTCAGTTTACCTCTGCCTAGGAAGAGGCCAGGGAAGGGCGCTGGCTAAAGATGATGAACACAACTAGACCAACATCATGTCCACAAAAAAGGCTTTCTGTAAAATCGAGGAAGGCCCAGTCATCCAGGGAAGAGGCCACACACAGGGATGTTGAGCAGAATGGAGGGTCCCTTCTGGAAAGCCTTGGTACAGCCACCTCACACAGCGAGCTCTTGGGCCAGGGCCAGATCATCTGGGGCACTGGTCTGCTTGGGGGCAATCGGAGCTGACTGGGGAGGAGTCTTCCCAGGTGGAGAGTCATGGAAGGTCAGGGTGACTGCATGTGAGTGCTGGAGGCCTGGGTCAGGAAGCCCCACAAGTGCAGGCTCTCTTGCTCCTTCAGCAGGTCTTCAGGGGTGCCCCTTACAAAAGAGCACGTGATGTCCATGACCAAGCTTTGTGGGGACTCCACCCACAATGCATATAGATTCCGGGCTAACTGTAGTGACATTTTGTGGATGACAGATTCACAATTCAGAGTTAGCCCTGTTCAAACCATAAAGCCATTAAAGCACAAACCTGTCAGCCAGATGGATCTGACTTGGTTACCCTGGGAGGGCCATCCAGTCTGAGATATAATTTGAGGCTTGGTATAAGGAGGGAGCAACTCTTTCAAGCATCACTTCCATTGTCACCTCTAAATGTAGAGGGTGGTGTTCTCTGGGTCAGCATCCATGCCCGGTAGTCACCCTATTTTGTTCCAGCACATTACTTGAGACAGGGTTAGGCCAGAGGGGTCTACTGGCATTCCTGTTATCCAGGTTGTACATGCTAATGGTAGGAGCCACCCAAGGAGAACATCTGAATTGGGTTAGTGTCCAGGAGACCTTCTTTTGGGAGTGAACACCAAAGGCCAAGTGTTGTTGCTCTGGGGCAAGAGGTTTCTTCCCTCTTCATCTAGGGCAGGGCAGAAGTTGCTAGATTCCAGGGTTTGGGTTTCATTTCCTAGTGTGATTGCCATCCACTGGATGGAGAAACTTTTTCCCATGTTCTGAGACCCACACAATTCTGCTGTTTGTCCTGAAGCCATAATATCACCATCCTGCAAAATTTGTGATGAATTTGGTTTAATTAGCCAGGCTTTATAATCAAGGGCTTCCCTGATAGCTCAGTTGGTAAAGAATCTGCCTGCAATGCAGGAGACCCCAGTTCAATTCCTGTATTGGGAAGAAGGGATAGGCTACCCAATCCAGTATTCTGGCCTGGAGAATTCCATGGACTGTATAGTTCATGGGGTCACAAAGAGTCGGACACGACTGAATGACTTTCACTTTCACTTATAACCCAAATGGTGAGGCAAAGCTGGTGGCGTTAGCCTGCTTTGTGGCTGGTGCTAGGCCACTGTGTGGGCCAAGGAAATCTGTATAATCACGGTCTCTAAGCAAGTCGGTAGGGTTTATCCCCTTGGCTTTCTATTATAAGGGGGTCGTATCGCATAATCCAAGTTCAGTTGGGTTGCCAGCTCATAGAAGATGGTAAGACAATAGAAAAATCATGATATAAGGGGAGTATTCATCTGGTGAGCAAATATAAATGACATCCTCTCTGACGTCAAAGAGGTGGCTGCTGCTGCTGCTGCCAAGTCGCTTCAGTCGTGTCTGACTCCTG
>NW_011494015.1:34226-34518 GCF_000754665.1 Bison bison bison | reverse complement strand
GAGAATGGCATTGAAACATGTATAATATCATATAAGAAAAGAATCGCCAGTCCAGGTTCGATGCAGGATACAGGAAACTTGGGGCTGGTGCACTGGGATGACCCAGAGGGATGGTATGGGGAGGGAGTGAGAGGGGGTTTCAGGATTGGGAACATGTGTACACCTGTGGCAGATTCATGTTGATATATGGCAAAACCAATACAATATTGTAAAGTAATTGGCCTCTAATTAAAATAAATAAATTTAATTAAAAAAATATAAAATGAGTGACCATCCCTGGCATTCCCAGGGG
>NW_011494015.1:27800-34126 GCF_000754665.1 Bison bison bison | reverse complement strand
CCCATCCCTGGGATTCTCCAGGCAAGAATACTGGAGTGGGTTGCCATTTCCTTCTCCAATACATGAAAGTGAAAAGTGAAAGTGAAGTCGCTCAGTCATGTCAGACTCTTAGCAACCCCATGGGCTGCAGCCTACCAGGCTCCTCCATCCATGGGATTTTCCAGGCAAGAGTACTGGAGTGGGGTGCCGTTGCCTTCTCTGCAAAGAGGTGGAGGTCCCTGTAAATAATAGAAGAGTCTTTGTAGGAGACTGGTTGTTGGTTGGGAGTTTGGAGACCTGAGGCCCACACACTGAGCAAGATTAGAGTCTGGGGTAAAATTTCTGTCTATATGAGGGACGACCTATTGTCTGAAAGCGTGAGGAGCACATGTTTGAGGAGGACACTGTGCCTTTCTGTAAGTTCAGCTGCTTGGGGCTGGTGAGCCAGGTGGAAATTTCACAAGATTCCACAATCTAGAGCCTCTGACTGAACAACTTGGTGAAATGGGTACATTGATGTGAATCTATCATGTCTGGTGGGCCAAAGAGAGTGAGCACATACCTGATTAAGAAGGTGACTTGGTGTAGCTAGTGGAAGTCCAGGCAAGGTGTCTCTGATAGTGGGTGCACGCCTTCTAGTTCCAGCAGAGGGCAGCAGCAGCCCAACAAAGTCAATTTGCCATCATGATTCGGTTTGTTACCCTGAGACATGCATCCCCACGTGGGAGCCTTCCAGAGTCTTGTTTGAGTCGGGAGTTGTTCGTGAAGCCCAGGAGGCTCTGAGATTTGTCACCGAAATGGCTGCTCTCTGGCTGGACATTTCATCCAGAGCCCCATGCACAGCTCCGTGAAACTGTGCTTAGCTAGACTCTAAGAGGGGTAGTCCGATGTCACCAGTGATTCAGCTCAGCCGTCTGGGCCAGAGGGACTATCCCGGGTCTGCTGTGTGGCTGGCTGGCCCATCATAAAGCAGTTAGCCGAGTTCTGGTGGAAAGAAGCTAATTTTTGTGTCAAGGCACAAATCACCTAAGTTGAATGGGTAGGTGTGGAGAGGTGTTTCCTCTAATACATGCCATATCTGTTATAGTGTGCTGGAGCCTTGATTGTGAGGAGCTGGCATTTTTTAACAAGAGGAATTTTACAGCTTGCTGATGACTCTATGCCCAGAAGCTTGACAAATAAAGTGGTGGTCTTTGGATCTTATGGCAGCAATGGTTCATCTTCTCTGCTGTAAATGTTGTGTAATTATGTACAAGCCTTCTCAGATGGCATCCTAAGGGGGCCTCTATGGTAGAATGCTGTCTATATAATGCCAAAAGGAGGAGTGGGTTATTCTAAGTGAATTCAGATCAAGAAAACCATGGGCACCCAAGTAAGGTATGGTGGACACCCTTGAAATTGAAGGCAATTTGAGGCTGTGAGTCTTCAGTTATCAAGACCAAGTAGATCATGTTGGCTAGATCTAGGGCAGCAAAGTTGGAGCCTAGAATCTTCTGGACAACATCTACTATCTCTAAGATGCTGGGCACGAGGACCTTAATGGTGGGAACTTGTGCATTTAAGTATCATTAATCGATTATTAATCTCTTTCACTGATGGTCAGTTTTGACTCTGGCAAGATAGGCCTTTACAGGGTGAGATGATGGCCTTATGACCTAATATCAAACTTATCTCTAATGATAGGTCAAGGTCGTCTGCACCTTATTTTAGCCTATATTGTGATGCATTTACTGTTTGTACTGGAGGAGGCAGTTGGAAAGGCTCCCATTTGGCAGCTCCTATGAGGAAGTCCAGGGATTTAGGTTTATTCTGAGTATGTCTCTGGTTGAGTTAATAGGAAAAGAGAGCCAGAGGTGGCTACCACTGCTCGAAACTATTTTAGAAATATGGTGACGATAGAAACACCCAGCTTCATTGGCACTCCCTTTCCAGTGTTACCTGCTATGCCTTCTAGGCTGTATGAGGTTCTCTTGAGGGATTTAGAGTCACTATGAAATCATTGTGACTGAGCCAGAATAGTCTGGTGATGATGGCCTTTGTCCCAGTGGATCATCAGAGTTCTAAATGAGTGACCATTCCTGGCATTCCCAGTGGACGACCAGAGTTCTAAATGAGTGACCATTTAGAAAGATGGTAATGATAACCCTGTATGGGAGACAGCAAAAGAGACACAGATGTATAGAACAGTCTTTTGGACTCTGTGGGGTGGGGGGGATGATTTGGGAGAATGGCATTGAAACATGTATAATATCATATAAGAAAAGAATCGCCAGTCCAGGTTCGATGCAGGATACAGGAAACTTGGGGCTGGTGCACTGGGATGACCCAGAGGGATGGTATGGGGAGGGAGTGAGAGGGGGTTTCAGGATTGGGAACATGTGTACACCTGTGGCAGATTCATGTTGATATATGGCAAAACCAATACAATATTGTAAAGTAATTGGCCTCTAATTAAAATAAATAAATTTAATTAAAAAATAATAAATGAGTGACCATCCCTGGCATTCCCAGGGGAATGCTATAGGGGGGCTGCAGATTGGGAAGTGCTTGCAGCAGAGGGGCCTGCATGACTCTCTGAAGGCCTCTAATACATGCCTTTTGAGGCGTCTGTCTGGGCCTTTGAGACTGGAGTCTGGGGTGAAGCAATGGCTTATTTTAAGGAGAGGAGCTTGTACCAGGACCACCCAGATATAAGAATGTTGGGGATCCCGATTGGCAGAGGTGCCAGCATAAGGCCCTCCACTATTTAGAACCACCCCAGGTGCTTTCTCCTAACCATGTTGACATGAGGGCTCCAAGACCAGGAGCCAAGAATCTGCTCTGTGAGGTGGGTTGTGTGGCCTGCCCCCTGAGGACTGTCCTTGGGGTTGTGAGCTGCTTTGAAGCTGTAAAACCTGGGAGTCTGGATGTATGGTTCCTTCTCAGGAGGCCATCGTGTTAGACCCTCCAAGGCCTCCTGAATAATATGGGAGGTCTTCATGAGGCATCTTCCTGTTTGTGATGGCAAGGTTAGATTAAATTTCCGTAAGTGGAGCACAGGCTGCTGGAGGACAAGCTGAGATTCAACAATAGAGCAGCAGAGGAAGTGCAATAGAAAGTTGTTACTTCCAGTCCTGGAGGATGTTCATAGCAGGCCTGGGCTGGGAGTGGGCACACAGGGAGATCCAGACAGAGTGCAGACAGAGAGTGAGACTGGGCCGTGGGCACATGCCTTGGTTCGAGTCTGTGGCAGTGTGTTTTGTTGTTTCTGGGCTAAGTTTGGATTGCTCAGTCTGAACCAGAGTGGAGTTTTGGTAAAGCTCTACTGGGTCTTATCCTAAGAGGCTGACAAAGGGAAGCCCTGGGAGGTGGGGGGAGACTGTTGATCCAAGGGTCATTGATATGATCTTGGGTGACCTTGGTCTGCAGTGACTTGAAGCAGGATCTCAGTACTCCAGCCAGAGATTGAAGTCAGGCTTCTACAGCAAGAGCACTGAATCCTAGCCACTAGACCACGAGGGCCAGTGGCCAGTGACAAGGCCCTGGCTTGTCTGTTCACAGAAATGAATTTCAACAAAGAAACAGAAAGTAGTGAAACAAGTAAAAATGGTTATTAGGAGGAAAAGAGTACCTGTGAATAGGCATACATGGGCAGGCCCAGAGAGAGAGAGTGGCACCCTTGCAGTAGTTTAAATCACTTATATGGGGCATTTCTTCCAAGTTTCTTCTGGCCAGTCATCTTGCTTTCTTTGCCTTGTTCTGAGCCCATATTTGGTTTATCTCAGGGTTCTCCGATGGGTGCACACATCTCTTAGCCAAGACGGATCCTAGGTAAGAGGCCTGTGAGTAGACTGACACCACCTACTAAGCGGTGGTGCATCCTCCATTTTTGATCCCAGAGGAAACTTTCTGTACTTGTGTAATCAGGAAGGTCTCCTTGAACTTGAGAATGAGAAATATGTGGTCTCTTTATATCTGACCTGGGCAGGACTCAGCTCCTTCTCGTTCTTGCCATTATCTCCATCTTGGAGTATCTGTCCACAGGGGACAGACTCCACCTGCTCAGTCTCCTGCCCTAGGGGCAGTCCTGCAAGTAACTTATATTTACTTGTGACCCTGTGGGCTGCTCTCTGAGATAAGAGCTTATGTCAGAGGCCAAGCCAATTTAGGTGTGACCTAAATCAAATCTCTTACAATTATACAGTGGAAGGGACTAGATCTGACAGACAGAATGCCTGATGAACTATGGACGGAGGTGTGTGGTATTGTATAGGAGACAGGGATCAAGACTATCCCCAAGAAAAAGAAAAGCAAAAAAGCAAAATGGCTGTCTGAGGAGGCCTTACAAATAGCTGTGAAAAGAAGAGAAGCGAAAAGCAAAGGGCAAAAGGAAAGATATACCCATTTGAATGCAGAGTTCCAAACAATAGCAAGGAGAGATAAGAAAGCCTTCCTCAGTGATCAGTGCAAAGATATTGAGGAAAACAATAGAATAGGAAAGGCTAGAGATCTTTTCAAGAAAATGAGAGATACCAAGGGAATATTTCATGCAAAGATGGGCTCAGTAAAGGAGAACAATTGTATGGGCCTAACAGAAGCAGAAGATATTAAGAAGAGGTGGCAAGAATACACAGAAGAACTATACAAAAAAGATCTTCATGATCCAGAAAATCATGATGTGTGATCACTCACTAGAGCCAGACATCCTGGAATGTGAAGTCAAGCGGGCCTTAGGAAGCATCACTACAAACAAAGCTAGTGGAGGTGATGGAATTCCAGTTGAGCTATTTAAAATCCTAAAAGATGATACTGTGAAGGTGCAGCCCTCAACATGCCAGCAAATTTGGAAAACTCAGCAGTAGCCACAGGACTGGAAAAGGTCAGTTTTCGTTCTAATCCCAAAGAAAGGCAATGCCAAAGAATGCTCAAACTACCACACAGTTGCACTCATCTCACATGCTAGTAAAGTAATTCTCAAAATTCTCCAAGCCAGGCTTCAACAGTATGTGAACAGTGAACTGGCATATGTTCAAGCTGCTTTTAGAAACTGTTAGAAATTTCTGTTAGAAATCCAACATCCTCTGGATCATAGAAAAAGCAAGAGAGTTCCAGAAAAACATCTATTTCTGCTTTATTTACTATGCCAAAGCCTTTGACTGTGTGGATCACAATAAACTGTGGAAAATTCTGAAAGAGATGAGACTACCAGACCATCTGACCTGCCTCTTGCGGAGAAGGCAATGGCACCCCACTCCAGTACTTTTGCCTGGAAAATCCCATGGATGGAGGAGCCTGGTGGGCTGCAGTCTGTGGGGTCGCTAGAGTCGGACACGATGGAGCGACTTCACTTTCACCGATTGGAGAAGGAAATGGCAACCCACCCCAGTGATCTTGCTTGGAGAATCCCAGGGACGGGGAAACCTGGTGGGCTACCGTCTATGGGGTCGCACAGAGTCGGACACGACTGAAGCGACTTAGCAGCAGCAGCAGCAGACCTACCTCTTGAGAAATCTGTATGCAGGTCAAGAAGCAACAGTTAGAACTGGACATGGAACAACAGACTGGTTCCAAATAGGAAAAGGATTACATCAATGCTGTATATTGTCACCCTGCTTATTTAACTTATATGCAGAGTACATCATGAGAAATGCTGGGCTGGAGGAAGCACAAGCTGGAATCAAGATTGCCGGGAGAAATATCAATAACGTCAGGAATGCAGATGACACCACCCTTATGGAAGAAAGCGAAGAACTAAAGAGCCTCTATATGAAAGTGAAAGAGGAGAGTGAAAATGTTGGCTTAAAGATCAGCATTTAAAACATGAAGATCATGGCATTCAGATCAGATCAGATCAGATCAGTCGCTCAGTCGTGTCCGACTCTTTGCGACCCCATGAATCGCAGCACACCAGGCCTCCCTATCACCAACTCCCGGAGTTCACTGAGACTCACGTCCATCGAGTCACTGATGCCATCCAGCCATCTCATCCTCTGTCGTCCCCTTCTCCTCCTGCCCCCAATCCCTCCCAGCATCAGAGTCTTTTCCAATGAGTCAACTCTTTGCTTGAGGTGGCCAAAGTACTGGAGTTTCAGCTTTAGAATCAGTCCTCCCAATGAACACCCAGGACTGATCTCCTTTAGAATGGACTGGTTGTATATCCTTGCAGTCCAAGGGACTCTCAAGAGTCTTCTCCAACACCACAGTTCAAAAGCATCAATTCTTTGGTGCTCAGCCTTCTTCACAGTCCAACTCTCACATCCATACATGACCACAGGAAAAACCATAGCCTTGACTAGATGAACCTTTGTTGGCAAAGTGATGTCTCTGCTTTTGAACATGCTATCTATGTTGGTCATAACTTTCCTTCC
>NW_011494015.1:4941-27700 GCF_000754665.1 Bison bison bison | reverse complement strand
CCTTCCAAGGAGTAAGTGTCTTTTAATTTCATGGCTGCAGTCACCATCTGCAGTGATTTTGGAGCCCCCCAAAATAAAGTCTGACACTGTTTGCACTGTTTCCCCATCTATTTCCCATGAAGTGGTGGGACTAGATGCCATGATCTTCGTTTTCTGAATGTTGAGCTTTAAGCCAACTTTTTCACTCTCCACTTTCACTTTCATCAAGAGGCTTTTGAGTTCTTCTTCACTTTCTGCCATAAGGGTGATGTCATCTGCATATCTGAGGTTATTGATATTTCTCCCGGCAATCTTGATTCCAGTTTGTGTTTGTTCCAGTCCAGCGTTTCTCATGATGTACTTTGCATATAAGTTAAATAAGCAGGGTGATCATATACAGCCTTGATGAACTCCTTTTCCTATTTGGAACCAGTCTGTTGTTCCATGTCCAGTTCTAACTGTTGCTTCCTGACCTGCATACAAATTTCTCAAGAGGCAGATCAGGTGGTCTGGTATTCCCATCTCTTTCAGAATTGTCCACAGTTTATTGTGATCCACACAGTCAAAGGCTTTGGCATAGTCAATAAAGCAGAAATAGATGTTTTTTTGGAACTCTTGCTTTTTCTATGATCCAGTGGATGTTGGCAATTTGATCTCTGGTTCCTCTGCCTTTTCTAAAACCAGTTTGAACATCAGGAAGTTCACAGTTCACATATTGGTTCCCATCACTTCTCCATAGATGGGGAAACAGTTGAAACAGTGGCTGACTTTATTTTTCTGGGCTCCAAAATCATTGGAGATGGTGACTGCAGCCATGAAAATAAAAGACGCCTACTCCTTGAAAGCAAAGTTTTGACCAACCTAGACAGCATATTAAAAAGCAGAGACATGACTCTGCCAACAAAAGTCTGTCTAGTCAAGGCTATGGTTTTTCCAGTAGTTAAGTATGGATGTGAGAGTTGGATTATAAAGAAAGCTGAGTGCTGAAGAATTGATGCTTTTGAACTGTGGTGTTGGAGAAGACTTTTGAGAGTACCTTGGACTGCAAGGAGATCCAGCCAGTCCATCCTAAAGATCAGTCCTGGGTGGTCATTGGAAGGACTGATGTTGAAGCTAAAACTCTGGTACTTTGGCCACCTGATTTTAAGAGCTGACTCATTTGAAAAGACCCTGATGCTGGGAAAGATTGAGGGCAGGGGAGAAAGGGATGACAGAGGATGAGATGGTTTGATGGCATCACTGACTCAATGGACATGAGTTTGGATAAACTCCGGGAGTTGGTGATGGATAGAGAGGCCTGGCGTGCTGTGGTCCATGGGGTCATAAAGAGTCGGACACAACTGAGCAACTCAACTGAACTGAACTGAAGCCAATTTAAGGCCCCATAACCCGCCTTGGTCAAGCAAAGTGGCTATCAAGGCAGAAGCACCATGCAGTAGCTTAGCTAAATGGTTCACAAGACCCAAATGGGTCAATACAACAGAAATTGAATTGTTGTTCATATGGCTCTCCTGGGCTGCTCAGCAGATCTCTAGGGTCATTCTTTTCCATGTAGTTACTCAGGGGCAGAACTGAGAGTGGTTCTGCCATTTGAACATGTGACTTCCAAGGGGAGGAGTGTGGGGGTTTTGAGGGTGGCCAGGGTGTGGGCACAGGCATAAAGGCTGAGTGTAGCCTGACTGTGTACTAAAGAGGATGACTAGCTAGCAACTGGCTGATAGGGATGACCAGCTAGCCACTGCTACAATTACAAAGGATGCTTTAGAGATGGCAGAAACTGTCTGTGAACATGAATTGGCATTGTACTGCTATTTACAATGGTGAAAAACTGGTGTTTAGCAGTGAGATATTAGCAAAAATATCTACTTAGTATAATGTAGCACTGCTATTAAAGGTCTTGTTTTAGGGAATATTTAAGGAAGTAAGAAAATGATAGTATAAGGTATTAACTGAAAAAAGCAGGGTACTCAGCTGAATATTCAATAGCTCACCTTTGAAACATATAGACCAGTAGGAAAAATACTGAATTATTAACAGCAGTTTTCTCTGGGCAGGAGAATTATGAACAGCTTTTATTTCTTCTTCACCTTCCCTCTTCCCCCTCATTTTCTAATTTTCTGCAATGAACAGAGATTTATAATCAGAAAAAAAATGTTACAAAATTACATGCTGTAATTTACAAGGAGGCCCTCCTCTCCTCTCCTGACATGGTCTGTGTTGACTGATTTTGGCTGACTTGGGAGGCCTGCTGCAATCTGATGGAACTAAATCAGCCGCTGGCCTGGCAAAACCAGCAGGAGACATGGGCTTCCTCCATCACTCTGCTTGACTTTCTTTTCTATGGAGGATCTACTTTTTTTCTCCTCTGATTATCACAAAGCAGAGCATGGGCTGGAACTGCAACCCCAGGCTTTTGGAGAAAGATGAGGGGCAGGTGCCAAGGGACTCTGACCCACACAGACCCTGCCCTGGCATCAGGGCGCTGTTGCTGAGCTGGGAGGGTTGTGGAGAGAGCATGCTCGCCACACTTTGACTGCATGACCTGCTTATCCCAGAGACAAGCTATGAAATTGTGTTTGCTCATCCAACAAATGAGAAGGCAGTGGCAGAGGGGAAAGCATGCAGCCATGACTGGTTGAGAATGGATGCAAAGAGGTGCCTGCTTGCATAGCCCTGGGGAATGTCTGCTTTGCTCTTAATGAGTTGGTAGAAACTCATGAGCTTTTGTTTTCCTGAGGAATGAGCTTGAAGAAGACAATTCTGTCTTCTGTGGCCTGAGCTGTCAGGGTGGAAATCCTGACTTGTGTCAAGTGGGTTTGGAGGCACTTCTCTGTTGGAAGCAGGTCCAGTAGTGTAGCCTGGAGGTAGAAGGATTAACACCCAAGGGTCTGGTAGACTTGCTGTATTGCTTCTCATCCTGCTTGTGACACCAACTGTCTCACTGTTCACACCATACACATTGTTCATTGAACCCTGGTAGGCATGGCACAAGCTAAGAGGCTGAAAGAAGACTCAAAGAGCCATAGGAACTGCAGACACGTTTATTCTCTTCTGGCTGATGAAGTAGCTGTAGCAGCAGCCATAACATAACCTAACACAACACAACCTCTCTCTTGGCTGACCCAATGGACCTGGCTGTGACTCAGCAGTAATTGCCGCCACTTTTTAGGTGGAGCTTGTACAAGCGTACTGCACACAACCCATGACCAAGCGAGTACCTCATGACACACATGTGCAATGCTATAAATGATTTCAGTTATTTCGTAGTCATTATTTACAAAACATGGGTTGAGAGAGCCTGAACACGCCATTTTGGCTAATTTTCTCTCTCCCCACACTCCACCCCTTCAGGATCTCTCATCTCACATATAGAATATGCACAGTTCATCTTCTGTGATATTTCCTTGGCAAGTGACAACTGACCCTTGGATTTATGTCTTGCTACAGCAGTGGTACAACAACAAACACATCCCCAATATATAACAAAACCCAGTGCCAGGTATCACCTGAACTCATGCTGCAATCCTTGCCCTCATGAGGCTAGAAGAGCCAATCAGTACATGTGGAGTGCCTTTATCTTCCACGGTCAAGTCCAGTCCACCATCTGTTCTTGTGAAATTGCAGGAAAGCCCCACAGGGGCAACTCCAACCCTGTAGGGTTTTTATTAAGGACCTGAAAACACCCCCACAGGTGCTGGGCCCACCCCTTCAAGGAAGAGGTTAAAAATGCTTTCACACTGTTCTAAATCTGCAAGAGAATCAGAGGGTAGTAGCATATCATAGGACACAGCCTTTATACACTGTTCCACTAAATCTACATCACAGGACACAGACTTTACAGTACTCTATTCTAAATCTGCAAGAGAGGACATGGCATTTACAGTACAATGTTCTATATAGGACACAGCCTTTACAGTATACCTCCTCACAAATCAGCCCACATTTGTATACATTTGTATACAAATACATTGTATACATTTGTATCCACATAACCTGGATGGGACCCCTGCCAACTTGGGTCCCCTTCGGGGTCTTTACACTTTCAAAATGGCGTCTCTCATGCCGTTCCTCTGCTTCTCTTATTAAGGACCCGCAAAACCCCCCACAGGTGCTGGGTCCACCCCTGTGTCCCAGAATCGTAGAAGCCAAGCTACCAAGTTTCCCCTTGCTTTTGCCAAAACTGCTTACCCAAGTCGACCAGCTCTGCTTGTGTATATGGTCGATACGTTGTGAACTCAGTCACATTGGGGGCCCCTTGAGGATGCCTGTCCCTGGGCCATAGGCTGCTCATGCCTCACTTTTTGCTGTACAGTGGGTCTCACTGACAAATGGGGACCCGCAGTCTCATAACGTTCATCATCACAGTCACTTACCTCCTCGCTGTCAGAGATACTGGGTTCCTCAGGGCCATGGGGTTCGTGCTCTAACACCAGTATATGTTGCTGTAGTTCTTCCAAGTGTCACTGCACATGGAGCACTGGTGTGGCATCGCGTAAGGCACCATCCATATTCGCATTCAGGGCAGTCAGGAAAATCCACCCCACTGTGCCAGTGGCAGTCCATGCTGCCTTGTTCAGCAAATGGGAACTCACCACCTGAAAGGCCTTTCCAGTGCTATCCAGTGACCCACCCACCTCCTCCCAGTCTTCACCTGGAGCCCACACTGAGGATCGTGGCCAAATGGTACCACATGCTACATGGTGGTCACTGGCTTCCTACATCCAGTGGAGCCTCAGGCTCCCCTATGTTGGGCATCCTGCTGGTTCTTCTTCTGTGGAGCCTCAGGTCCCTCCATCCACCAGGTATCCTGCTGACTGCTCCAGTTGTGTTGTTTCTCATCCTGTTTGTGAGGCCAGTTGTCTCGCTGTTCACACTGTGCACTCTGTTCACTGAACCCAGGGTAGGCAAGGTGCAATCTCAGAGGCTAGAAGAAGATGCAAAGAGCCATAGGAACTGCAGACACATTTATTCTCTCCTGGCTGACTCAGCAGCCATAGCAGCAGCCATAACATACCACCACAAAACCTCTCTCCTGGCTGACACAATGGCCATGGCCATGATGCAGCAGTAATTGCTGCTACTTTTTAAGGTGAAGCTCACATATCTGTATAGCACAAAGTATCTCATGACCAAACGCTTCCTCATGAGGTACACGCACAGTGCCGCAGATGATCTCAGCTGTTACATAGTCATTATTTACAAAACATGGGGTGAGAGAGACTGAACACATCATTTTGGCTAATTTGCTCTCTCCCCACACTTGCCTAGATGCATGAGCCCTCCAGGTAAAGCCCAGAAGCAGGCAATGGTGGACGGAAGGTGAGCTGGGGCATTTCCAGTAAGTCAGAAGCAGCTCACAGCCAGAGGGTAAATCTCATACCAGATCCACCAGAAAGAGACTGCCTCTTTCTGTCTTACACGAGCAGAAGGGTTAAGGATTTAGGGGCAGATGTGGGGCCCAGGACACAGGGCTGGCTGGGTGTCTGGCCCAGAGCGTCAGACTGCAGTTCCCTGCTCTCACTCTGTGGGCCCTGGCAAGGTACACACCCTTCTCCAGGAACGGCAGGGAAATTTCTAGAGATAAGGACCCTGGAGGTGGCAGCAGGAGTTCAGGGCTGGGCTCCTGACTCAGGCTGCTCCATGGGTAACCAGAGGAAAGCGGGACCTCCCTGGACTGAAGCCAGTGGACCCCACTGGTCGGGTAGACAGAAAACAGCAGTCAAGTTATGTTACCCCACAAAGTGGGTTTTCTTTTTGGTGAGTGTCAAGCCAAAAGATAAAATCAAGCCAAAAATTGTGAGAAGTAAAGATTTATTATGACTTGCAGCAAGTAAGGAAAATACTGGGGATCTTTCCTAAAGTAGCATTTACTGAACACCAAAACTGGGGAAGTTTTTTTTTTTTATTTTATTTTTAAACTTTACATAATTGTATTAGTTTTGCCAAATATCAAAATGAATCCACCACAGGTATACATGTGTTCCCCATCCTGAACCCTTTTCCCTCCTCCCTCCCCATACCATCCCTCTGGGTTGTCCCAGTGCACTAGCCCCAAGCATCCAGTATCATGCATCGAACCTAGACTGGCATCTCGTTTCATACATGATATTTTACATGTTTCAATGCCGTTCTCCCAAATCTTCCCACCCTGTTCCTCTCCCATAGAGTCCATAAGACTGTTCTATACATCAGTGTCTCTTTTGCTGTCTCATACACAGGGTTATTGTTACCATCTTTCTAAATTCCATATATATGCGTTATTATACTGTATTGGTGTTTTTCCTTCTGGCTTACTTCACTCTGTATAATAGGCTCCAGTTTCATCCACCTCATTAGAACTGATTCAAATGTTTTCTTTTTAATGGCTGAGTAATACTCCATTGTGTATATGTACCACAGCTTTCTTATCCATTCATCTGCTGATGGACATCTAGGTTGCTTCCATGTCCTGGCTATTATAAACAGTGCTGCGATGAACATTGGGGTACACGTGTCTCTTTCAGAAAGAGAAATTAAGGAAACAATTCCATTCACCATTGCAACGGAAAGAATAAAATACTTAGGAATATGTCTACCTAAAGAAACTAAAGACCTATATATAGAAAACTATAAACACTGGTGAAAGAAATCAAAGAGGACACTAATAGATGGGGAAGTTTTAAGCTAAGGGTCCATGCATATTCATGAATGGGGCTTGAGCAGAGAATTCAGCACAAAATTGAGGCAAAATTCTAGAGTCCAAGCTTTAGTTGATTGACATCAGGAGGGTCAACATCATCATTGCCTCCTCCACTGGGTCAGGGCCTTGGTTCCACCACAAAGAGGCAGTGCTAGTGGTAAAGAACCCACCTGCCAATGCAGAAGACATACGAGATGAGGGTTTGATCCCTGGGTTGGGAAGATCCCCTAGAAAAGGAAATGGCAACCCACTCCAGTATTCTTGCCTGGAGAATCCCTTGGACAGAAGCGCCTGGCAGGCTACAGTCTATGGGTTTGCAAAGAGACAGACATGACTGAAGCAACTTAACACCTGAAAAAGGCAGTGGCTACCTGAATAGCACATAGAACTTAAGGAGGAACTAGGACTCTGTTTCATGACTGAACAATTGTTTCTTGTCTGCTTTCCCTTTGTTCCTGCATTCCTTTGTTTCCTTAAAGATTGTTTACTGCTGCTGCTAAGTCACTTCAGTCATGTCCGACTCTGTGCGACCCCAGAGACGGCCTCTTACCAGGCTCCTCTGTCCCTGGGATTCTCCAGGCAAGAACACTGGAGTGGGTTGCCATTTCCTTCTCCAATGCATGAAAGTGGAAAGTGAAAGTGAAGTCGCTCAGTCGTGTCTGACTCTTCGCGACCCCATGGACTGCAGCCCACCAGGCTCCTCCGTCCATGGGATTTTCCAGGCAAGAGTACTGGAGTGGGGTGCCATTGTCTTCTCCGAAAGATTCTTTACTACTGAGACCTGTTTAAGGGCGAGCATTATGGCCAGGCTTAGATTCCATTCCCAAATGACTCAGGCCAAAATGGCTTCTCTTATGTCAAGAAAGCCATGCTTGGTTTTCTTTCTCCAGGGACCCTCTAACCTATCAACTTATAGTCAATAGTGCAGGAGGAAGAGAACAGGCTAAGTCCAGCCTCAGAGATGGAGAACCTGGGGTAGAGTCAAGCCCACGGTCCACCCAATGCACAAACAGCAGAAATAGAGGCACGTCAGGCTTGTACCAGAACCACTGTCCCTGTCACTGTCCTTCCCTTTCAGGAGTCCTCCTTTCTCTGATGGTCTCATTCCCAACCCCAGGTAGAAATCTGTTCAGGCAAGGGTTTGACAACATCCTGTCCGGGAGCCAGCTGGGCTTGTTCGTGGAACAGGGCTGGGCTCATGTGGGGTTTGCTTTGACCAGTTACAGGTTACTGCCATCACTTTGGTTTACTCCTCCCTCTGAGCGTGTGTTGGCCATCGTGCTCTCACTGCAGGATTTCTATTTACAGTCTCATGCCTGATTAGATTATGGAAAACTCTGAGGCATCAGCCAGCAGGTAGGAGAATAATTGGAGGATCTGAACAATAATAAATATTTTTTTTAATGAGATCTTTTTGTGGCAAAAATAACAATATTAAGCCATGCATTCTTGAGTGTTTACAATAAACCAGCACTTCTTCTACATTATCTCACAAACCTTCAGACAACTAGCCTATGTGAGATCCCAAAACTAGTCAGCAGCACAGGTGGTGCCAGCCCCCAGCCGACTCCTGGCTCTTCAGCACTAGACTCTGCTCACTCAGCTCCCATCCCCCTGACCTGCTTCCTGTGTGAGCAGAATTCTTGCTGTCACTGTCACTTACGGCAGCACCGATGTGGGGGCTGCTGTCCCGCTGCTTGCTGTTTAGGCTCAGTGGGGTTGGGTAGGAGAGGCAGATGCTGGGACTCTGGGAAAGTGTCTTAGCTCTGAGTCAGGGCCCCTTCCTTGCAAGGGAAGCAAGGAAGCCCCTCTCTGCTTCAAGGTGTTTCCTCATCTAGATGTGGCCTGTTCTCAGCCTGCTGGTGATGCCACACTTGGCAGAGGGTACTGCCAAAGATGCAAGGGTAGGGGGTGAGGTCAGTTGCAGGAGGGAGCTGGATGCCTGGGAATGGGAGATTACCCACACTTACTGTTAGCAATGCCTTGGGTTTGCTGTGTCTTCCTGATGAAGTCACTTTAACTGAGACTGCCCCAGGTGTGCACTGGGCATCTTAGAACTTAACTGGCTTAAGTTTGTGAGACTCACCATGATACAGTTTTCATTCCAGAACTTGGGCTTAGCCATTTCAACAAATCCCTGTGCGGTCTTCATTCAGTCCTGCTTTAAGATTCCCCAGTCACTGTGCAAAGGACTTGATGTCCCAGAGACGTCCTGCTTCTGTGAGGTGTGAGTTTGGGGTCTGGTGTGAGAATAGTCAAGTCTCTATCTCTGTATATGCTCTCACGACCAGGCCTACGTTTGCCAGAGAATGTTACTCGGGGCATAGTTTTTTAGTCTTTATGAATATTGTGTACATGTGTGCAGATTCTAAAAGCCTAGCTGCATTTTCAAAACTGAAATGAGATATACATGCAGTGAAATCGATGGTGGGAGAGTTTAACCTGCCATGTCCCACCCACATGCTCCACTGAAGCCCCTCCTGCCTGGGCTGTCCTTAAGTAAACTGCAGAGAAATGACACTGATGAGATTGGAGCATCCAGGTGATGACAACCACCAGACCCAGAGGATGAGCTCATTTTAACTTAACTTCTCTGATAACCATATTTCTTAGGTGATCATATTGTGGCTTCTGGGATACTTCTTCTCTCTGCTAATTTCATGTCCTGTCTCACTATTGATCTTTTAAAATAGACCTTTCCAATTTCCTATAGTTATAATGTTAGATATTTCTGGGGTTGAGTTCCCTGAAATGAAATGTTTCACGAATGCCATAAACATCTCTCCTGCGAGTGGAGCCTGTTATTGGATTGAGCCTTCCCCTGGAGACGTGGCTAAGTTTCTCCCAAATCCTCCTTTCTTAACATGAATTTATTTAAATTGCCTCTGTTTTTATGAAACACACTTTAAAAGCATTGGAATACAGAAAGTTGATGACTCTATTCTCTTATGAAGTCAGTTTTCCCTCCTCCAGAGTGGCAGAAAGTCCAGTCTTTTTATCAAGCTTTCTTCCTTCTTTGTAAGCCATGTAACTAAGAGTCGTATTTCAGGGGAACTGACCTAGAGCTATTAGGCTTCTGTGCTCTGCTTAGTCGTTCAGTCTTGTCTGACGCTTTGCGACCCCATGGACTGTAGCCTGCCATGGGGATTCTCCTGGCAAGAATATTGGAGTGGGTTGCCAGGGGATCTTCCCAACCCAGGGATTGAACCCAGGTCTCCTGCATTGCAGACGCATTCGTTACTGTCTGAGCCACCAAGAAAGCCAAAGAACACCGGAGTTGGTAATCTATTGCTTCTCTAGGGCAACTTCCTGACCCAGGAATCAAACTGAGGTCTCTTGAATTGCAGGAGGATTCTTTAGCAGCTGAGCTACCAGGGAAGCCCTATTAGGATGCAGATGTGAGCAATTCAAGGGCAGCAAAGAAACTGTAGGTTTTCAGAGATCATCAGGGCCATGGCTTCATTTCAACAGGTCAGAGGGTGTCTGGCTGAAGCTGTGGGACCATTCTGTGGAACCCTAGGGGAGAGGTAGTCCCAGCCTTGGGACCACAAGACCTGCAGGGCAGCACTATGGAAGGGACTGCCACCCAGTGAGCCTGGAGGGCAGAGTATCAAACCAAGGAGGCTGTTCTCCAGCCTTGAGATCTGGTGGAACTTCCTTGCTAGGTTTTGTACTTCTTTGGGACCCACCACCCCTTCTTTCTCTCCCATTACCCCCCTCATCTTTTTGGAATGGGCTTGTCTATCCTCTGCCTGTCCTACCATTGTATTTTGGAAGCATAACTTGTCTGGTTTCATATGTCAAACTGGAGACGAGTTTTGCTTCAGCTCTCTTCTCTTATGAAATCAGGTTCCCCTGCCTCTGAGATGTGGAAAATCCAACCATTTTTATCAAGCTCTCTCACTCATGTCTGATTTAGGTGATGTTTAGTTGAGATTTTGGCCTTTAGCATTGATGCTGGAGTTTCGTTCTGGGGCTGTTGAAATAGTATGAATGCACTTTGTCTGCAAGAAGGACATGAACTGAGGCACCAGTGGAATATTATGGGCTGAATGAAGACTGTCAGGAGTTTGGACTCCTGACTCCCAGGGGATACCTCAGCTGAAGAGACAAGGCTGGGCCTGTGGAGCCCAAGAGGCTGACTGCATTCATGCATGAGGAGTGAGGCCAGCTGGCCTCCCTTCCCATACACAGCCCCACCGAGTCCTCAGGGAAGTCCTGTGAGGTGCACACATACACCCTGTCTTACAGGGACTTTGAGGTCCAAGGAGGCCACATGTCTCCCAATCTGTGGCTTTCTCTACATCAGTATGCTCCCTCCAATAGACTTTCTGGTTCTGAACCGAGGTCAGCTGTCTGCATAAGACTGTGTAAAAAGACTCAGTATTCCCTTACAGATGACCAGCTTCCCCAATATCAGTGGGCAGAGTGTGATGAATGCACTTTGATAGACTCTGCTGTTGACAGAGTTTGGGGCAAAGCTGACCTGTCCATGGGCTGTCTGAGTAGTCCTGCCTTTCCAAAGCCTTGGTTTTCTCACTTTGCAAAATTCTGACTATGACCTCTGATTCTTAGCAGGGCTGTTGAGATACCTGTCCTTCCCCTCCCCTCCATTGTCTCACTTGGCCCTCCCATAGTTCTGTGTCTTCTGAGGGGAGTATGGAAGGGAATGGCCGCCCTGGGTGCCTATTCTCCCTGGATGCCAGGGTGGGGCTTGCACTGATGTTGCATCACATTCCCAAAGCTCAATTTAGCTGCTCTTCCATGTCCAGCAAATACACACTAAGGGCCTCCCAGGTGTAGGTCTCCACTTTAAGGGCCAGAGATTCGGCAGTGATCAAAACAGACACCTTTGCTCTCCAGAAGCCTACATATTGTGCAGAAACAAGCAAGTCAATAAAAGGTAGAACAGGTGACATGGAAAATAATATTGTGTTGGCCCAAAAGTTGACTCGTGTTTTCTGTAACATCTTATGGAAAAACCTGAACACACTTTTGGGCCAACCCAATGCTAAGAAGAGATGGAGAAGGCAATGGCACCCCACTCCAGTACTTTTGCCTAGAAAATCCCATGGACGGAGGAGCCTGGTAGGCTACAGTCCATGGAGTGGCTAGAGTCGGACACAACTTCACTTTCACTTTTCACTTTCATGCATTGGAGAAGGAAATGACAACCCACTCCAGTGTTCTTGCCTGGAGAATCCCAGGGATGGGGAAGCCTTGTGGACTGCCATCTATGGGGTCGCACAGAGTCGGACATGACTGAAGCGATTTAACAGCGACTTAGCAGGAATGCTAAGAAGAGAAGGAAAGGTGGAGGGAGTGGAGTGTCAAGTAGGAGGTTTGTGACTACAAGTAGGTGACCTGACTACAAGTTGTTTGAGTAGAAGCCTGAAGAAGACGAGGAAGGAAGCTGTGTGAAGTCTGGGAGGAGTGTTCCAGGCAAAGAGACATGCAAAGGCCCTGTGGTGAGTGTGTGGGAGGGCAAGGCTTGAATTAACCAGGCTTGCTGGGCCAGTTCAGAGGCTTCAGCCCTCTCTGTCAGTGCAACGGGAAGTCACCAAAGAGCAGGAAGGATGGATATGAGTTGACTTTCATTTAAAGAGGAAACTAAAGGGCAAGGGTTGGGGGAGGAACAAGGTGGTGAGCAGGAACACAGCAGGATAGTGGGCGCCTCGGGCCAGGGGTTAGCAGAGGGGTGGTGAGAAGCATTTGAAATCCGAGTCTATTTGAACACAGAGACCGCTGATACCTTGTCGGGTTGTATAGGAGCCCAAGTGGGACTGAAGCTGAAACACCGTGGTTTGTGGCTGAGCAGCTGGCTGCCTGGACTGGTGAAGGCCAGGATGGACAGGGCAGGCCATTCCGGGTGTGGGGCTGCGATGTCCATGGTTGGAGAGCAGACAGCAGGACTCAGGGGACAGGGGGATGGCTTAAGGGAGAGCCACCTGCTGGACTCATGCCTTGGGGGTTTTCAGTGAGTGTGGTTGCCAGGAGATTGGATGAGCCCCAGAAAGGTCTGAGAGCGGCCAGAGAGGAGGGGGGCCAAGTTTGTCTTCTGGCAGTGAGACACTGGGAGGAACTAGCGAGCAAGACCAGGGGAGGAGAGGCAGAAGGATCTGTCTCTCAGGCATCATGTCTGGGGGTCTGGTGCAGACTCTGCAGTGGGGTGATGGGGATGGTGTCCCTCAGAGCTAGAAAGTGAGGGTACCAGTAGTCCTGGCTGATGTGTTTTTCTTTCTTAAAAGGAAAGGGTATTTACTGTGTACTATTTAATACACAAAACAAAACATGCAACATACCTGTAATTTGTGGAGTACAATGACAATATATCACTTTCCTTGAAGCCCTTCATAGCTCGTCCTAAAATGTCCCCAGGGTCACATGTCTTTCTTCTTAACCCTCAGCCTCCCCAGAGGTAACATCATTCTGAAATCTGTTTATTATTTCCTTATTTAAAACAGTTTTATTAAATATATATTATCACTAAACAATGTCATTTTATTTTGCTTTTTAAAGGTGCTCTTAGCATTATCAGATGGTGCTAAATTGTTTGCCAAGTGGTTGAACTAAAGTACTCGCCCTCTGGTGGCATATGGAACTGTTGCTTGCTCCACATCTTAGCGCATAGAATTATCAGATTTCTAACTCCTTACCAATCTAGTGGGAGTAGAGTAATATCTCAGTGTGATCTTAATTTTTATTTACCTTATGATTAAAGAGGCTATATATATATGTTTATATCTGTATGAACATATATAAAGGTTATATGTTTATTTGTCATTTTTGTCATTGTTTCTTTTGTTATGAAATGCTTATTATGTCTTTTGTTTATTTTTTATGGGTTGTTTTTCTTTTTGATTTAATGAAATTCTTTTTATGCATATTTTGCATACTCATCATCAGTCAGTTGTATGTGTCACAAATATCTTTTCCAAACTTGTGTCTTGTCTTTTCACCTTTGTTATTGTATCTTTTGATGTCAGACGATTTTAGTATTAATGCAACAATATTTACCAGTCATTCCCTTTTTTATATTGTGTTTTGTTGTCCTGGTTTAAGAAAGTCTTTCCTACTCCAAAGTTACGAAAAGAGTCTTCTATGATTTTTTAATGAAAAGTTTTAAAATCTAAATAATTAAGTCACTTGGAGTGAAGAGATGTCAGTTTTTCCCCCATACAGATCAACTTAGAATTGTTTATTCTATGTTTTGAATGGTCCCCGACTATCTACGGTTTCACTAACATCAGTTATGAAGGCTGTGTGACAGTTTGCCTCTCTCTGAACTCTCTATTGTGTTCCACTGGTCATTTTCTATGTCCCTGAACTGATAACTGATGGGCAAACTCCCCTTCCCAATTCTTCGTAAATTCCCTGGTCTTTGCTGAAAGCTTCTGAAAACTTTAGAATCAACTTGTCAAGTTCCTTCAAAACCCTATTGGGATTTTGATTGGAATTTATTGAATCTACAGTTCAGTTTAGAGAAAACCAGCCTCTTTTTAATACTGAGTCTTCCTGATCAGGAGCACGGTATATCTCTCCATTTAGACATCTCTTCTTTACTTTCTTTTAATAGCTGTATGATTTTCTTTATATAAGTTTGAAATACCTTTTGTTATATTTATCTTTATGTACCTCATATGTTTTATATCTGTTGGAAATGGCATGTATTTTAAAAAATCACATTTTTGAACAGGTTGTTGCTTATATGAAGTATAACTGATTTTATTTTCACCACTACTTTGAAAAAGTCTCAATGTTTCTAAAATTTTATCTGAAGGTGTCTTTTTAAAAATAAAGGCAGTTATGTCAGCCGTCAAAAGAGATTTTTTCCCATTCCTTTTTCATTTTGTATAGTTTTAAATTTCATTTTCTTGCCTTTCTGCCTTGACTACAGTATAAAATCAAATATGAAATGGGGATAATGGCAACCTGGTCTTATTCCTAACTTTAAAGGGGAAGCTATGACTATATCACACTGATGAATAATGTTTGCTGTGGGGTTTTTGGTGGATGAGCTCTTTGGGCCAAAGAAGTTCCCTTCTGTTCCAATTATTATAAGACTTTTATACTAAATAGGTTTAGGGATTCTATAAAATACTTCCCCCCTGACTTTAACAAGATAATAGTTTTTCTCCTTTAATCTATTATGTAGATTTTGTTTTGATTTTCTGCTGTTATGCTAACCTTGTGTTTCTGGCATAGACCCATTTGGTCAAAATGAATGATCATTTTAAGATAATATCTATGTTCATAGGTGAAATCATTCTGTAAGTTTCCCTTTTTCTCCTGTACTGTTCTTGCCTGGTTTGGACATCCAGGTTCTCACTGACTCATAGAATGAATTGAGTGCTCCTTTCTGCTCTCTGGAAGTTGGTATGGGACTAGAAGGCCTATCCATCTGCCCTCTATGCAGGGCTCAGCCCTCAGACTTGGTGAGCAGTCAGGTGGCCCTTCTCACAGATGCCACAACAAACTCTCTCCTTTCCCTCTGGTTTCCTCTCTTCCCTCAATTTAGGAAACAATATCTATTGTCAGGGGAGGATTTGCTCTGACTTTTCTCATATTCTTCTGAACCTCTTGTCCCTCCCCTGAGCCTGAGCATTTGAAATGCCCAACTCAAGAATTAAACTCCTGTTACCTGTGGGATGCTTCCCTCAGTTGTCAGGCTGAGAGTGGCCCAGGGGTACAGAGAAATCTGAGGAATAAAACCTCATTTAGTGTCTTGGAATATGATGCCATGACAGTGGCACAATCTTTCAGTTCGTTTGTGCTGAGGAGGGGATTTGTACCTGGATTTATTTGAACATGAAGCCCTTGCTTTTTCCTTTCTCCTTGCTGCTTCTTTAGGCAGAGCCCTGCCCTAGGCTGACAGCTGGGGTCTTGGCCTATGGCAATGATGATTCTACAGCTGATAGAGGCCAGGAAATGTTATATCTCACACTTGCTCTGTCTCCATGCTGCCCTGTCAGGAATTCTTGTCTGGGGAAAAGAGAAAAATATAAGGCCCAGATAGACAATGCCAAGCTGGATGAAACCCAAGCCAGAATCAAAACTGCAGGGAGAAATATCGATAACCTCAGATGTGCAGAAGACACCACCCTTTTGGCAGAAAGTGAAGAGGAATTAAAAAGCCTGCTGATGAAGGTGAAAGAGAAGGGTGAAAAAGCTGGTTTAAAGCTCAATGTTCAGAAAACTAAGATCATGGCATCTGGTCCCATCACTTCATGAGAAATAGATGGGGAAACAGTGGAAACAGTGTCAGACTATTTTTTTGGGCTCCAAAATCACTGCAGATGGTGACTGCAGCCATGAAATTAAAAGACACTTGCTCCTTGGAAGAAAAGCTATGACGAACCTAGACAGCATATTAAAAAGCAGAGACATTACTTTGCCAATAAAGGTCCATCTAGTCAAGGCTATGGTTTTTCCAGTAGTCATGTGTGGATGTGAGAGTTGGACTATAAAGAAAGCTGAGCACCAAATAAGTGATGCTTTTGACCTGTGGTGTTGGAGAAGACTCTTGAGAGTCCCATGGACTGCAAGGAGATCAAACTAGCCAGTCCTCAAGAAAATCAGTCCTGAATATTCATTGGAAAGACTGATGATGAAGCTGAAACTCCAATACTTTGGCCACCTGATGCAAAGAACTGACTCATTGGAAAGCACCCTGATGCTGGAGAAGATTGAAGGTGGAAGGAAAGGGGATGATAGAGGATGAGATGGTTGGATGGCATCACCGACTTGATGGACTTGAGTTTGAGTAGGCTCCAGGAGTTGGCGAAGGACAGGGAAGACTGGCGTGCTGCAGTCCATGGGGTCACAAAGAGTCGGACACGGCTGAGCGACTGAACTGAACTGAACTGAGACCATATAAATCTCTGTAAGTCAGTTTTCTTTGCACCATTTCAACATCTGAATCTCTCATTAATTAATAAGTTAAATGAAACCTTTGGGAAGGGTTTATTTTATATTTGTATGAGAAGTATGGTGTTACCATTTTGAAGGCTCTATTTTAACACTGTGGATATTTTCAAGCATGTATTCAAAGCTTTGATCTTACTCTTATAAATTTCCATTCTCCAGCCTCCAAATGCTGTACAGCATGGACACAACTGCCAGGGTTGTGCATATTTTGTTCACCTAATTTGCTCACTTTCTCCTTGGAGGAGGTGCAGTTCTTACCTCACTTTATAGAGGATGAAACTAAAGCATAAGAAGGGAAAGTGAAATGTCCAGGATCCCATAGTTGACAGAGGCAGAGCTGGGGTTTGTCCCTGCAGCCCTGATTGTCAAGCACTGCTGTCTGCGCAGACTTCAGTCCTGGAGGGCCAAGGGGCTAGTGTACGGCTGTGCATTTTGGCCCTTCAGGAGGCTGGTGTTGTGTGTGGGCTACAAACCACTGGATTCAGTTTAATGCTTTCCCCCACACCCAGAATGAGGACTTCTGGATGGATTTACAAAATGCCACCCTGGACCCAGCTGAAGAAAGCCTGGTCATCACAGCATGGGCTTGGAGTTCAGACCAGACTAAGTGAGATCTGCCACATACCAGCTGTATAGCTCTGGACATGTCATGGCCCCCAGCTCCCTAGCCTCCTTGAAACAAAGAGGGGCAATCCACACAGCTCAAAACAGTCTGCCGGATGAAAAGGTGGTGTTGTGCAATCAACCTGGAGCTGGTGGGCTTTACCTTCCCTTACCCCAACTCCTATTTTTCCAACTTGTTGGCTGCCTGGTGGTGAGGGCCTGCCTTGTCCAAGAATCTAATGGCACAGGCTGCCCCTGTCCATGTGTCTACTGGTGGGGGCTGCCCCTGTCCATAAGAGGTGTCACAGGTGGCCAAGCAGCCCACCCATACTGGTTCTTGAGGAGTGAAAGCCCAGAAGTCCTGTTTCCTGAAACTGAGGGAGCTGCCCTGGCCACCAGCACACAGGGGTCAGTCTTAGTCCTCTAATGGATTTTATTGCTCAACCAGGCCCACTGAACTACTGAAGAGTGACCAGAATGAGAGGAAAGTTAGATTTTATGTATCCAAACAGGTTATTCTTAGAATAAAATACCAAATGAAACTAAAAGCAAAAAAGCATCAGGAAGCACACTGGCCCTGTGCCTAGGAGAGGCTTGCAGAGGTCACAAGAGCAGGTGGCTGCCATTCCCCTGGGAGCTCATCAGAGACTACCAGCAGGCAAGGGTCACAGCCCTGGGGCTGGGCAGCTCTTGGTCCTCTGGCCTCTGCTCTAATGCTAGCAAGATAGCTAATGCTGGCAATCCCATGTTACCAGCAAGGGAACTCAAGGTACCCATTGTCCAGGTTGGTGTGTCTTCCCTTGCTCTGGGGCTCTGTTGAAGCACTTAGGACCTGCCTGAGCTTATGTGTGTGTTGGTGACATGGCCTTAGTTAATCCTCCCACAGAGCTGTGAAGTGTGTCTCCCGCGGGGCAAAGGCAGGGGAGGTCGGGGCTCCAGCTTGCATGGCTGTAAAAGGAAGGGTGAGGATTTGAGTGGTTTTCTGGGTTAGGAACATATGTTTCTTTGCTTTACAAATTCCCCTCACATATTGACTCAGTTTTCTTATCTGTCAGTTTGAACTCTTGTGGCAACTACCCCTCTACTGATAAAATGCAGGAAAATGATTTGAAGTGAGTCACTGTTGCCAGAGAAAGGGCCTTCTCAGGATTGGATGATCGTTTGTGACGTTTGCATGCTACACTGGAAAGGGATGTCAGCTCAGAGCTGGGTGTTAGGAGTGTAAATCTTTGTGGTGGGGAGAGACATAGTGAGAGAGCTGAGAAAAAACTACAGGTCTGGGAACTATGGGTTTAGAGAGAGCAAGGGAGGAGGAAAGGGGAGAAAGAGGCTGGGTGGGGGGTAGCTGGAAGCTTATCTCAGGAAACTCGGCAGAGGGATTGGGGCCTGGACAGAGGGCTAGCTTCCAGGACCATTTCCCTGGAGATGAAGGCCCAGAGAATGGGTCATCTGGGTTGGGGAGGAAATGTGGAGCCACTGTGAGCAGTGCGGATATTCACTTGGAAATTGGCCTTGCTGAGACTCACGTGTTAGGGGTGCAGATCCCTGCTCTTCTAACTCGAGGGGCACAGTTCTCCATAAAGATGAGGATGGGATGACAACCATCCTCTGAGCATTTCCTATGAGCTTATAATCCTGAGCATTTAAAAAAATTTATGTATTTATTTTTGGCTACACTGGATCTTCATTGCTGCACATGGGCTTTCTCTAGTTGTGGTGAGCAGGGCTTTCTTTGAAGTGGCTTCTCTTGTTGCAAAGCACAGTCTCTAGGTGTGCAGGTTTCAGTAGTTGTGGTGTGTGGGCTTAGTTACTCTGCAGAATGTGGAATTGTTCCATATCAGGGATGGAACCCATATCGGCTTCACTGGCAGGCAGATTCTTAACCACTGGACCACCAAGAAAGTCCACTAAACATCTTATGTGTGGTAGGTCCGTTAATTTTCTGAATGGTTCTGAAAAATAGGCACTATTAACCACCAAGAGGAGAAGGCAATGGTACCCCATTCCAGTACTCTTGCCTGGAAAATCCCATGGATGGAGGAGCCTGGTGGGCTGCGGTCCATGGTGTCGCTAAGAGTCAGACATGACTGAGTGACTTCACTTTCACTTTCACTTTTCACTTTCATGCATTAGAGAAGGAAATTGCAACCCACTCCAGTGTTCTTGCCTGGAGAATCCCAGGGACGGGGCAGCCTGGTGGGCTGCCATCTATGGGGTCGCGCAGAGTCAAACATGACTGCAGCGACTTAGCAGCAGCAGCAGCAACCACCAAGATGGACAGACGGGCAGAGAAAAGACAATGTGCTCAAGGTCAGGTCACACAGGTAATGGTGAGGAGCTGGGGTTTGAACTTAGTAGTCCAATTTCGGTTTCCACTCTAGGATGATGCCACAGCACCTCTGTCTCTCCAATAGCCAGATGGTGTCCACCAGTTGCGCCTTACATCAGTAGTGGTCTCCAGAGAGTTTCCTTCAATCCACAGCTCTGGAAGCGATAGCAATGAGGTGGAACAGAAATGTGTGAGAACCATCGCTGGGGACAATGCAAGACCACAGAGGACTTATACCCACCGTGGTTGGCAGTTTCTTGTTGTCATTTAGTCATTAAGTTGTGTCTGACTCTTTGTGACCCCATGGACTTCATCCCGCCAAGGTCTTCTGTCCATAGAATTCTCCAAGCAAGAATACTGGAGTGGGTTGCCATTTCCTCCTCCAGGGGATCTTCCCAGCCTAGCGATTGGACCCACATTTCCTGCCTCTCTGGCATTAGCAGGCAGATTCTGTACCACTGCACCACCTGGGAAGCCCTGGCAGCTTCTTACCTGGCCTCCATAACTTGCTTCCTGGTGCTGGGCCCTCATGGAATCTCCTCCCCTTGTGTGTCAGCTGGACCTAGCGATCCACTCCTAAAGAATAGAATATGGCAGAATGTTAGGAAGTCACTCCCAAGACAAGGTTATAGGAAAACTGTGGCTGTCATAGGCTCTCTTCTCTGTCTCTCTCTGCCCTTCTCTTTCTCGGTCTTAGCTCACTTGCAGTGGGGAAGCCAGCTTCCTTGTGAGCAGCCCTGTGGAGAGACCACAGGAAGGAACTGAGGCTTCAGTCCAGTAGTCGGAGAGGATGTGAAGCTCACTAACAACCTTGTGAATGACCTTGGAACTGGGTTGCTCCACCATCCCTACCCCATTACCACAGCTGAGCATTCAGATGAGACTACAAGATGAAACCAATAGCTTAACGGTGACCTCAATAGAGACCTTGAGTCTGAGATGCCCAGATAAGCCATACCTGAATTCTTGACCTGCAAAAACTGTGAGTTCATATTCGCCTTTTTGTTTGTTTGTTTTTGTCTGTACCATACTGCATGCAAGATTAGTTCCCTGATCAGGGATGGAATTCAGAGTTCTAACCACTGGGAAGCCACAGGATTCCTTGCTTGTTGTTTTAAGTAGATAAGTTTTGGGATAATTTGCTAGGCAGCAATAAGCAATTATTACATTTCCTACTCCTACCAAGAAGCTGTAAATCTGCTTTAAGTAGGGGGACCATATAATTAACCATCTTATTTGGAACAATTCTGAGAATAAAATTATGCTGGAATGACAGACATAAAGTTGGACCATCCCTGGCAAGTCAAGGCATACAGAACATAAGGAATACTTGCAGCATGTTGGAATTCTCCTGAGGTTTTCTCATATTCCATATACACCCTACATGGTCCGGAGGTGCTGGATGCCAACATCTTCCTTCTGGGGCATCGGAGCTAGATCTTGGTTTTCTTCTGCACATGCCTCTGGCCTGGCCACTTAGGGCTCAGACCTAATCACCTGATTGCCACGGTGGGTTTGCTTTCCTACCATTCTTTGTGCACTGGATGCTGGGTCTATCTATTAGGATTTAGAGTAACTAGGAATGGTAAGCTCTTTGTCTCTCCCTCTGTGCCATGGGAGTGGGATTTGAGGCAAAGAAATGTCTATCTTGTCTAAAGTCCAAGCCAAAAGTTCATTTCTCACTCCTAGAAACATGGCTCCAGTGGCCCTGGTGAAAGTTGAGCTTATATGTTGAAAGTTGAGAACCTAATTTCAGGAGGAATTATGGCAGGGATGTTTATGAACTGGAGCTGGAGTATCATTTAGGAAGAGCCTCTCTTGCCTTCTCACAGTAACTTCTTCCTGTTCTCTTGCTTTTGAACTGACCTCTCAGACCAAATTCCAGAAGGAACTGTTCTGATCACTTTAGTAAGTAAATTCATTCCTTGTGTGTCAGATCTTTACAAGCAGTCCAGCTGGGGAGTAGCTGATAACTTACTGATGGGCTACCTTTGTGGGAATGTGCATTCAGGTACACAAAACAACTACCCCCAGGCAACAAGCAGTCCAATATTTCCTTCTTGAGCAGGGCTGAACGTAGGGCCTGATCAGCTGAAATGGAACACTGGTTATGGTGGCACCCTTGAGTCTCTTCCAGAATAAGCAAGGTGACTTGGTCACACTATCATTTCAACCACATCTTGGGATGCCTCCTGTCTAGAGTGTCCTCACAATCATCCTGACAGGTTGTGCAGTGATAGCATTTTTTTCCATCTGATTCTCTTGCTGTTCTGAACTCCATCGTGGCAGAAAGAAAAAATGATTCCTAAGAGGCTTCAGAGTGGCAGACACCTCAAGTCAAGGGTGGTAACTGAGACACAATTGTATTTAAAATTTCTGCTTTGTGTTTCTGTTTATCCTCACACTGTGAAGCATCAAGGAATCACAGTTGGCCGGAAAGCATTTGGGTGTGCTCTACTCTGGGCTCCATCCACTAGAGGGAACCTTTTGTAGGAACTTCTCCTTGGCCATTGCTACAGTTCTTTTGTGGATAATTCACTTCGTTTGGGCAGTGCTTGCTGACTCTCTGTTAATTATACATTAAAAAGGGATGGAGACCAATTGATTTCTGTGTTAGACACTCTTGCTCCCATTGCAAAGTTACTTTAAAAGGTCATAAAACATGATCTTTTGATAGATCTTTGAAAGACAAGCATACAGGCAAATGTTATTTTTCTTTCTCAGTTATTAGTGATGTTCTTAATTTGATCACCCACCAGGGCCCAATTCAACTTCTCTTAAGTGTCTATTTGAGGTAATTAAACCTCTTCATGGATTTTAATTGTGGGACAGTTGCAACTTACCTCCATACTCAAACAAAAGCAAATTATTTTCTTTGGATCACTCTGGTAAGTAATTTAAAAGGAAAGATATAAGCATATGAATGCAGAGTTCCAAAGAATAGCAAGAAGACATAAGAAAGCCTTCTTCAGCGGTCAATGCAAAGAAATAGAGGAAAATAACAGAATTGGAAAGACTAGAGATCTCTTCAAGAAAATTAGAGATACCAAGGGAACATTTCATGTAAAGATGGGCTCGATAAAGGACAGAAATGGTATGGACCTAACAGAAGCAGAAGATATTAAGAAGAGGTGGCAAGAATATACAGAAGAACTGTACAAAAAAGATTGTCACGACCAAGATAATCATGATGGTGTGATCACTCACCTAGAGCCAGACATCCTGGAATGTGAAGTCAAGTG
>NW_011494015.1:4078-4841 GCF_000754665.1 Bison bison bison | reverse complement strand
AAAGCATCACTAAAAACAAAGCTAGTGGAGGTGATGGAATTCCAGTTGAGCTATTTCAAATCCTGGAAAATGATGCTGTGAGAGTGTTGCACTCAATATGCCAGCAAATTTGGAAAACTCAGCAGTGGCCGCAGGACTAGAAAAGGTCAGTTTTCATTCCAATCCCAAAGAAAGGTAATGCCAAAAAAATGCTCAAACTACCACACAATTGCACTCATCTCACACACTAGTAAAGTAATGCTCAAAATTCTCCAAGACAGGCTTCAGCAATATGTGAACCATGAACTTCTAGATGCTCAATCTGGTTTTAGAAAAGGCAGAGGAACCAGAGATCAAATTGCCAACATCTGCTGGATCATCGAAAAAGGAAGAGCGTTCCGAAAAACATCTATTTCTGCTTTATTGACTATGCCAAATCTTTGGCATAGTCTTTGACTGTGTGGATCACAATAAACTGTGGAAAATTCTGAAAGTGGTGGGAATACCAGACCACCTGACCTGCCTCTTGAGAAACCTATATGCAGGTCAGGAAGCAACAGTTAGAACTGGACATGGAACAACAGACTGGTTCCAAATAGAAAAAGGAGTACGTCAACTCTCTATGTTGTCATCCTGCTTATTTAACTTCTATGCAGAGTACATCATGAGAAACGATGGGCTGGAAAAAGCACAAGCTGGAATCAAGATTGCTGGTAGAAATGTCATTAACCTCAGATATGCAGATGACACCACCCTTATGGCAGAAAGTGAAGAGGAACTAAAA
>NW_011494015.1:1444-1902 GCF_000754665.1 Bison bison bison | reverse complement strand
AAGTACATATACACAATGGAGTATTACTCAGCCATTAAAAAGAATACATTTGAATCAGTTCTAATGAGGTGGAAGAAACTGGAGCCTATTACACAGAGTAAGTAAGCCAGAAAGAAAAACACCAATACAGTATACTAATGCAT
The DNA here is from genome assembly GCF_000754665.1 of Bison bison bison. Lineage (NCBI taxonomy): Eukaryota > Metazoa > Chordata > Mammalia > Artiodactyla > Bovidae > Bison > Bison bison. The sequence continues at coordinate 1,759 of NW_011494015.1, read as the reverse complement.
ATATATGGAATTTAGAAAGATGGTAATGACAACCTTGTATGCGAGACAGCAAAGGAGACACAGATGTATAGAACAGTCTTTTGGACTCTGTGGGAGAGGGTGAGGGTGGGATGATTTGGGGGAATGGCATTAAAACATGTATAATATCATATAAGAAATGAATTACCAGTCCAGGTTCAGTAAAGGATGTTTGGGGTGCACTGGGATGACCTGGAGGGAGTGGTACGGGGAGGGAGGTGGGAGGGGAGTTTAGGAGTGGGGAACACGTGTAATCCTGTGGCAGATTCATGCTGATGTGTGGCAGAACCAATGCAA
>NW_011494015.1:965-1344 GCF_000754665.1 Bison bison bison | reverse complement strand
CAGCTGAGCTATCAAGGAAAACTGGAGTGGGGTGCCATTTCCTACTCCAGGGGACCATCCTGACCCAGAGATCAAACTTGTGTCTCTTGTCTACTCCATTGGCAAGTGGATTCTTTATCTCTAGTGCCACTTGGGTAGCCCATGTAATAGCGAAAAACAAATCCGATTCCGAACAGCATGTTTCTTTTACTCTAACCTTTGTATGCTGTTGTTTTTGCTACAAATTAAGAATGTTGTCTACAGCCTGAAATATACAGGATAACTCATTCTTAAGGCTCTGGCCTTTAAAGGTGTTAGGCTTTTCCAGTCATATAGGGATAAAAAGTTGCAGAACAGAGAATAACGCTTGTCTTGTTGGAGGTTCACAGGAGCATTCATG
>NW_011494015.1:0-865 GCF_000754665.1 Bison bison bison | reverse complement strand
AGCCTGAACTTCTTGAAGGGCAAAGCATTTTAAAGGCAGCATGAGTGAGGGGTGTGGTTAAGTTATTGCAAACTTCTTGGTGTAGGAATCCTTTGTTCTTTCAGCTGTCTACAGTAGATCAGTCACAATGTTCCTATAAACCTCCAATAAGACAAATGTTATTCTCTGTTCTGTAACTTTTAAAAATCTCATATGAATGGACTCTTTTAAGGTTCAGATTCTTGAGATTAGGCTACTCTGTATATTTCAGGCCAGAGGTAACATTCTTTTACAAACAGTGCAGAGCCATGACTAAGCACAGGCAACAGAACAAGTTTAAAGTAAAAGGAAAAGACCTAATATGGAGTCAGATTTGTTCTTCCCTATTACAGTGTTACCCTCCCTGGGTGGCAGATGCCAATTTGCTGAGAAGGAACTGACCAGTTGGTGGCTGCCTTCAAGTCTGGGTTTGGCACTTTTTTCCAGAATGGATAATTTTTTTTTCTTGGGTTCATCAGTGGAAAAATGAATTCTTTTTCAAATTCTAGGGAAGTCTGTATAAATGGCAGTGTGACACATGGCAGTAAACTACAGAAATTAGCAAGGTCTAGGGGTGGGGTGCTGGTTGTAACATATAAACCTTGTGAGAGGAGAAATAAGATTTCTAGGGAACAAAGGGAGGTTTGGAGGCAAAAAGCCTTTAACGCATCAGTCATTCATTGTAGTTTCTCTGGGTGTGGAAGATAATAAGAAAGGGAAAATAAGAGAGGTCCTGTATTTAAGCAATTTGGAAACAGATATGCAATTGTCAGGGACTTGAGCACAGAAGAATGCAAAGGGTAGAATCCTATGGGATGGATGCTCCAGAGATACATCTTTTAGGAGG
>NW_011494014.1:155064-157904 GCF_000754665.1 Bison bison bison | reverse complement strand
ATGCATACAATTGTTTACAGTCTCCCAGCCTCAAGAGGCACGGGAAGCTTAAGATATTCAAATAGCTTAAGAGCCTCTCAGAGAGTTAGAAACTGTCAGAATAAACTAGTAAAGGATTTCATTGATGAGTCAATGTTTGTTGCCAAGTTTTCACATCCCCTGGATTGTATCCTTGAATATGTATTAATTAATAGTTGGTATGTAGAAAAAATAAGTAGTGGCCTTGGTGTTAGTAACTTTAGACCCTTAAGGTAATAAATTCTTTCCTTTGTTGTAAACCCATTACACATCCGCCCTATAGGAATGCAATTTTATCTTCGGAAGATGGCGCCAAACCTTAAAATAATTACTCTTAGAGAAAATAAGTCTTTGTTGATAAGTCCTTGTCAAGAGTCATAAAATGTTAGTAGGCCTTCTGGCCAGAAGATGATGTAAATCACCTAAACCATTTGTATACGATAAATTTGCAGGAAAGAAACCCTGGTTTTTGATAAGAATCAAAGACTGCTGACTTTGCATCCCCTATTATCCTCTATGTGTAACTTAGGGTATAAAAGCCCCTGTTAAAAATAAAGCTATGGGCCTTGCTCACCAATGCTTGGTCTCCCCATGTCATTCTTTCCTTTAACTTCTGGCTGAAGTCTCCATCTGGAGCGTGGATATCCTCTGCGACCACTTATTTGCCTGGGCTTCTAAGACCCACTCGAGAAGGTGTCTAAGGTGGGGCACCTTCTGCTATTCGAGAGGGCGCCTGCGGCCTCCGTGGTCAGAGCTAACCTGGTGTCACGGGTTATATTGATTTTCCGCGTAAACCAAGCTACTCAGTCTCTTTTCTCCACTGAATTTTCCTACTGAGCTATCCTCATTCTATTACTCTTTATATCTCTAATTACCATTTGAATAGGTCGCCGACGCCGTCTCCCCTTCGAATACCCTGGATCAGCCGGGGCTGGACCTCGGCACACAACTGAGCAACTAACACTTCCACACATTGTTGTTTACATGCTAGGTCGTGTCCAACTCTTTTGCAAGCCCATGGACTGTCCTCCCCCAGGCTCTTCTGACTGGGTTGTTTGTTTTTATATTGAGCTGCATGAGCTGTTTGTAAAGTTTGGAGGCTAATCCCTTGTCAGCCGCATCGCTTGCAAATATTTTCTCCCATTCCATATATTGTCTTTTGGTTTTGCTGATGCTTTCCTTTGCTATGCAAAAGCTTTTTGAGTTTGATTAGGTCCCATTTCTTTATCTTTGGTTTTATGTCATTTGCCTTGAGAGACTGATCTAAGAAAATATTGCTACAGTTTATGTCAGAGAATGTTTTCTCTATGTCTTCTTCTAAGAGTTTTATGTTAACATACCTTAAAGTCTTTAAACATTTTGAGTTTTTCTTTTTTTTTCTGTATATGATGTGAGAGAGTATTCTGATTTCATTGATTTATACAAGGCTGTGTCCAGCTTTCCCAATATCACTTGCTTAAGACTCTCTTTTCTCCATTGTATATTCTTACATCCTGTGTCATAAATTAATTGACGATAGGTGTGTGGGTTTCTTTCTGGGCTCTCTATTCTGTACCATTGATCTATATACCTGTTTTTTGTGCCAATACTTTGCTTTTTTGATTATTGTAGCTTTGTAGTATTGTCTGAAATCTGGGGGGTTGTACCTCCAGCTTTGTTCTTTTTCCTCAGTATTGCTTTGGCAATCCTGGGTCTTTTGTGGTTCCATATAAAAAAATGCCATGGGTATTTTGATAGGGATCACATTAAATCTGTAGATTGCCTTGGGTAGTATGACCATTTGTTTTTGTTGTTTAGTCACTAAGTTGTTTCCAACTATTTGCGACCCCGTGGACTGTAGCACACCAGGCTTCTCTGTCCATGGGATTTCCCAGATAAGAATAATGGAGTGGGTTGCCATTTCCTTCTCCAGAGGATCTTCCCAACTCAGGATTGAGCCCGTGTCTCCTGCTTGGCAGGCAGATACTTTACCACTGGGCTCAGTGGTAAAGAATCCGCCTGCCAATGCAGGAGTTATAGGAGTCACAGGTTCAATTCCCAAGGTGGGTAAGATCCCCTGGAGGAGGAAATGGCAACCCACTCCGGTATTCTTAACTGGAAAATCCTATGGACAGAGGAGCCTGGCAGGTGACTGCCCATGGGGTCACAAAAAGTCAGACATGACTGAGTGGCCACAGAAGTACACACTTATTGTATAGCACAGGGAACTATATTCAGTATCTTATAATAAGGTATAATGGGAAATAATCTGAAAAAAGAGTGTAAATATATCTGAATCATTTTGCTGTAGACTTGAAACTAACATAATATTATAAATAAATTGTACCTCAATCAAGAAAATTTTAAAAAGGAACTGTGAAAGTGAACTAAAAATGAGGATAGCTATTAGGATTTGTAGAACAAGATGTTTTTTAAGCTGGAAAATATATTATTGCTATTATTTTCAGTGAGGGAGGTAATTATATAGGGAGGAACAAAAACCAACTGTAGGAGATATTTTGATACATTGTTGAGTTGGCAGAACAAATCAGATGTAATTCAAAAGTGAAGTTATTAAGATGTGAAGAGACATATCAGCAAAGATAAATGGATGACAAATAAAACATATGAAAAGATACCACTGTGAGATATTACTGCATACCTAATGCTATGCTATGCTAAGTCACTTTAGTCGTGTCCGACTCTGTGTGACCCCATAGACAGCAGCCCACCAGGCTCCCCTGTCCCTGGGATTCTCCAGGCAAGAACACTGGAGCGGGTTGCCATTTCCTTCTCCAATGCATGAAAGTGAGAAGTGAAAGTGAAGTCGCTCAGTCGTGTCC
>NW_011494014.1:150679-153311 GCF_000754665.1 Bison bison bison | reverse complement strand
TTTCCCCATCTATTTGCCATGAAGTGATGGGACCGGATGCCATGATCTTAGTTTTCTGAATGTTGAGCTTTAAGCCAACTTTTTCACTCTCCTCTTCAGCACAGACTGAGAGGCTTTAACAACAGAAATTTATTTTTTTCACTGTCTGGATGCCAGAAATCCAAGAACAAGGTACAATCACCTTTGTTTCTTTGGAGGCCTCTCTCACAGTTCAGTCAAGTTCTTTACCACTTTATGAAAAGGATTGCCCTTCCTCTGGTTTCAAAAAACATGTTCTCCTTTTCCATCTGAGTCTTAACTAGAATCACCTCTAATTTCCATGTTCCTAACAGTCTCTTCAAAGTAATCAAGATTTTTTCTAACATGCAGCTCAAAACTCTGCCTGTTTTTACCTCTTTCCCAGTTCCAAAGCAATCTCCATATTTTGGGGGATTTGTTACCACAGCACCCCATGTCTCTGTACCAACCTCTTTATTATTTGTTGGGGCTGCCATCTTCCCTGGTATTTCAGCTGGTAAATAATCAGCCTGCAATGTAGGAGACCCTGGTTCAATTCCTGGGTTGGGATGTTCCTCTGGAGTAGGGATAGGCTACCTACTCCAGTATTCTTGGGGTACCCTGGTGGCTTAGATGGTAAAGAATCTGCCTTCAGTGTGGGAGACCTGGGTTCAATCCCTGGGTTGGGAAGATCCCCTGGAAGAGGTCATGGTGACCCACTCCAGTATTCTTGCCTGGAGAATCTCCATGGACATAGGAGCCTAGTGGGCTAAAGTCCATGAGGTCGCAAAGAGTCAGACATGACTGAGTGACTAAGCACAGCACAACCATAACACAATACCACAGACCACTGGTTTAAACAATAAACATTAATTTTTCACAGTTCTGGAGGTATAAATTCAATATCAAGGTGATAGTAAACTTGGTTTCTTCTGAGGCCTTTATTCGTGTCTTGCAGATGGCCACATTTTTGCTGTGTCCTCATAGTCTTTTTCTGTGCACATACATCCCTGGGGTTTCTATGTACATCCAAATTTTATCATAAGGACAACAGTCAAACTGGACCAAGGCCCACACATATGATCTCATTTAATCTTATTTATCTCTTAAATGGCCTTATCTTCCAATACAGTCACATTCTGGGGTACTGGAAATTAGGCCTTCAGTATATGGATTTCAGGGGGACATATAATGCCATTTAATTCAGCACATCATGCCATATAATTTAATCTTGGAAGGAAGGGAAGAAGGCCAGTCAGTAGAAGTGAAAAAGTAATAGAATCCATGGATGGGAGCTCATCTTAATGTCAAAGGATTGGTATTCAGAGTTAAGATACTTGGAGATGAGATTATGGAGTATTTGCAGTTGTTGATAATGGCATGGGCTAAATATTTCTATGGAAACCAAAGAGACGAGATCAGTGGGAAAAACAATCTCAAGGGCCTAAAAAGCTAAAGTCATTGAAAGGACCATGTAGGTGTATTTTGACATAAGAGATTTTCAGTGGAAATCATGTAGAATATGGTGTGGGAGGGAAGGGTGTACAATATTGAGGAATCAGGACTTCCATCTTAGGGATATTGTATGGCAACAAAAATCAAGTGTATTTGATGATCCAGTTTGATCACATGAGATTCAAAACTAGAGGATTTGGGGATGAAGGAAGGAGAATTATATGAAAAAAGCAATAAACTACAGACCTTTGGAGGCTTGAGAAATACATAGTTTTGCCTGCAGAGAAATCAGAGTCCTCAGGGAAGAATTAGGTTTCCTTTAGGGCAAGAAGGTATAGAAAATATTTTTAAAAGTTTAGTGATGATGTATCATTAAATTTAGTGGTCTAGGAGTTTTGAAAGGGTGAAATAATGGGGCCTAATAGGGTTCTATTTGAAATATTTTAGAAATTAAAGCAGGTTTGAATGGTCTTAGGTATTGGGCATGAGTGGCTCAATATAGGGCCATATGGACATATGTGTGCAGAAGGTGAGAGATGACCTGGAATGCTGGGCCTTGCTATGATGACTAAGAGAAGATGAAATGTCCTATTTAAATTAATCTTGATAAATTCAAGGCCGATTGTGATGGCAAGGCTGTCCATAGAAGAGAAGATTTCTGTCATTCTCCCTAGACACTAAGTAATAGAGGCAGAGGTGTCTGGCAAAGTGTTGTCTTAATTCTTGTGCTCAAACTTGATACTGGAGAAAGAGGTTCTAAGGGAAGCTTGCCATAGACCCAGTATGGGATTCATGTGGTTTGTTTCCACTGCTGTTCTTCATGACATCTTTATTATAACTAATTGATAGCACATGCCACCCAATATACAGATATTTATCTGGAAAATATCACACACACAAAAAAGCACACAATATCAAAAATGGATGTTGGCCTGTGCTGGTCAGGTTAGAAGTATACTTTCTCCTGTTAAAGACATTTACTAACTTCTCTGATTTAATGCTACAGTTTAGTCTAGAGTTAAGCTGATTATTTTGCCCTCCTAAAAGTTAAGTGCCCCAGACTATTGATATTTGATGGCAGATACAAATCTGAGGGACTTTAGAGACATGCTGACAGGCATAACTGAAGGGCAAATTTCAGGCTCTGTAAATGCCTTGATTTTAAAAAAAAAGTCATGTA
>NW_011494014.1:148741-148903 GCF_000754665.1 Bison bison bison | reverse complement strand
ATGCTGATGATACGACCCTTATGGCAGAAAGTGAAGAAGAATTAAAGAGGCTCTTGATCAAAGTGAAAGAGGAGAGTGAAAAAGTTGGCTTAAAGCTCAACATTCAGAAAAAGAAGATCATGGCATCCGGTTCCATCACTTCATGGCAAATAGATGTGGAAA
>NW_011494014.1:145114-147733 GCF_000754665.1 Bison bison bison | reverse complement strand
CTTCACTTTCACTTTTCACTTTCATGTATTCGAGAAGGAAATGGCAACCCACTCCAGTGTTCTTGCCTGGAGAATCCCAGGGACAGGTAGCCTGGTGGGCTGCCATTTATGGGGTCGCACAGAGTCGAACACGACTGAAGCGAGGTAGCAGCAGCCGCATACATTGATATACTTTGTGTCTTTCACACTAAAAAGGAAGCTTCATGAGTAACAATAGTGTCTTACATGTGGCATACTGTATTGCCAATAATTAGACACATAGTAATAACATAAAATATATGTGTATATACACATATATGTGTGTGCATACGTGCTCATTCGTTTCAGTATGTCTGGCTCTGTATGACCCTTCGGATTGTAGTGCACCACTCTCTTCTGTCCATGGGATTCTCCAGGCAAATACTGGAGTGAGTTGCCATTTCCACCTCCAGAGGATCTTCCTGACCCAGGGATTGAACCACATCTCTTATGTCTCCTTCATTGGCACGTATTCTTTACATCTAGTGCCACCTCAGAAGCTCATGTGTGTGTGTGTATTTATTTATTTCTGTATTTATTTCTATCAGTCATCTATCATCTATCGTTTATGTTGTTGATGGGCTCAGTGAAGGACGATTGCCTAAAACATATTCTGGATCTATGTAGCCTGAATTTACCTAGTAACATTTTACTTTCCCTGCAAATGTCTTCTCCAAATCCTTGTTGCTCTTTGTATTTGGTAATAGTTTAACTGTCACTCTGTCCTATATTCTGCTGAATATGTTAATGAAGGCATAACTCTAGAAAATAATAATAATAATAAAACAGTGACTAGCTCTTTCTCCAGAGGGAGCATTTCCAACATCCTCAAGAATCAAGTAAAGAGAACTCAATTTATTATAATAGTCTACATGAATGTTTTCCCATTTATCTCATCATTGTTTAACATAAATGGTTTTATCTGGAATTTCTAATATACTGGTATAGTGCAATTAATATTCAGTTTTTAAAATTTCACCCTGAAAAAAATTGGCTTAGTTTGCAATTAGATGGTTTAATTAAACAGTGCTTTTGAATCCATATCATATTATTTGACTTTATAACCTCCAATAATGATGATTCTATTACCTACCATGGAAAATGTTTTCTCTAGGCCTAATTTTGCCTTTACTGAAATTTTACCCTTCATTATTATATTGCAATATATTGTGAGAAAGAACAGAAGATCAATTTTCATTATTTTTTTAGTAACAAGGATAAAGCCTTTCCACTTTTTCAAATATGATAGTCAAACTGTCTTAGCATTTTTAACAGAGATACAAAGCTGCTGTGACAGCTTTGTATCATATCATATTCAAACTGTTCTCAGAACTTCCTTTCTCTATTATGATTAACTGGCATTATTAGATTTTCTGAGCCTCGGTAAACTCTTACAACCATAGAATATCTTCCTGGAGGATTCTGTCCATCAAACAAAATCTAAAGTCAAGTTGAGTTCACAAGGAGTCCTGTCACATGGGTTCCATTAATCTTCTAGTGTTTCTGTGAGCACACCCAGAGTAAATGAGGATAATAGTATTAAAAATAATACCAAAGAGTTTTTGTAAGCCTACTATGTACCAGAGGCTGTAAATCATTTTATATTTATCATTTTGTTATAATAACTACTATGAAATAGGTATTAGTATTGTATCACTTAAGGAAGGAAGTTCAGGAACAAATGACTACATAATCAAGAAGTCCTTTCAGTTCAGTTCAGTTCAGTTGCTCAGTCGTGTCCGATTCTTTGTGACCCCATGGACTGTAGCGTGCCAGGCCTCCCCGTCCATCACCGACTCCTGGAGTTTACTTAAACTCATGTCCATTGAGTCAGTGATGCCATCCAATCGTCTCATCCTCATCATCGCCTTCTCCTCCCATCTTCAATCTTTCCCAGCAACAGGGCCTTTGCAAATGAGTCAGGTCTTCACACCAGGTGGCCAAAGTATTGGAGTTTCACTTTCAACATCAGTCCTTCCAATGAATATTCAGGACTGATTTCCTTTACCATGGACTGGTTGGATCTCCTCGCAGTCCAAGAGACTCTAAAGAGTCATCTCCAACACCATAGTTCAAAAGCATCGATTCTTCAGCACTCAGCTTTGTTTATAGTCCAACTCTCATATCCATACATGACTACTGGAAAAAACACAGCCTTGACTAGATGGACCTTTGTTGGCAAAGTAATGTCTCTGCTTTTTAATATGCTGTCTAGTTTGGTCATAACTTTTCTTCCAAGGAGTACATGTCTTTTAATCTCATGGCTGCAGTCACCATCTGCAGTGATTTTGGAGCCCCCCAAAATAAAACCTGCCACTGTTTCCCCATTTATTTGCCATGATGTGATGGGACCAGATGCCATGATCTTTGTTTTCTGAATGTTGAGCTTTAACATTTAATTTTCATTCTCCTCTTTCACTTTCATCAAAAGGCTCTTTAGTTCTTCTTCACTTTCTGCCATAAGGGTGGTGTCATCTGCAGATATGAGGTTACTGATATTTCTCCTGGCAATCTTGATTCCAGTTTGTGTTTCTTCCAGTCCAGCATTTCTCATGATGTACTCTGCATATAATTTAAATAAGCAGGGTGACAATATACAGC
>NW_011494014.1:137396-145014 GCF_000754665.1 Bison bison bison | reverse complement strand
CAGCTGTTGTTCCATGTCCAGTTCTAACTGTTGCTTCCTGACCTGCATATAGGTTTCTCAAGAGGCAGGTCAGGTGGTCTGGTATTCCCATCTCCTTCAGAATTTTCCACAGTTTATTGTGATCCACACAGTTAAAGGCTTTGGTATAGTCAATAAAGCAGAAATAGATGTTTTTCTGGAACTCTCTTACTTTCTCAATGACCCAGCAATCTTATTTTCAATTGTGACCCTTGAAAATAACAATGAGATAATAAATCTTGCTTAATGATACATTTAATGAAAGCAAACCTGTCTAGGTAAGTCAAGGGTTAATCAAATAAGAGGAAGAACACTATTGTTGATTTTTGTTTAACAAATGACATCTATTTCATATTTATACAAATCACAAACTGACAATTTGAAGGACAGATCACTAAATTTATCCTCATAATTATAAAGTAGGGATTTGGTTATTATTGTCATGATTCATAACAGACAACATGGTATTTTTAAGAGTACACGGAAAATGTTTTATTGCACAGGTTAGTACCTGTTATAGCAATGTTTGGCATCTTTGAAATCTGTTGCACAAGGGTAGCAGTTAGTTTCTCAGGAACTAGTGGTCTGACTTCATTTCCAGCCTTCCTATAGGGATGATGGTGGTTGGAATAATCAGATATGACCCAATACTCAGAGCCTTCAATGACTCCAATATAAAAGAACATTCTACTACTAAAATAAAAAAAAAATGAGATTGGACTGGTTAAATTTATATTTCATTCCTGTCTTACTTGGCCATCTCCAAAACAGCCTTTTTTTTTTTTTTCCTTCCTAATTCTTCCTCACTTCTAATAAACAAGAAACTCTTTTGGAGAAAAATCATATAAATATACAGATCACCATGTCTATATATGGATGAGATTCTCCAATTGTGTATTTTTACCGAGCTCTATTTTAGAGTTTTATATGCCATCCAGACTTTCACTGGATACTATGAAGATACCATACCCAATCTCTAAACATTATCTTGCATTTTCATTTTTGGAAGAACAATTTCACCACTTCCCTGCTTTGACTAAAGTCTGGCTTTGTGTGTGCATTGTTTCTTAGGGCTGTTCAGTGTGCTGGCACCATGGAGTAAAAGCTTGCATATGAATAAGGTGTTTTCAGACTACCTTACTGCTGCTTCTATCCCTTTGCCATCTTATTTACTAATCTCTATGTTATTTGGTTATTGTTATCTACCTCCTGACCATGCCCTGCATCTTTAAGACATTAATATATGACTCATCTTATTCTACACATACATTTCAAGGAAATTAACACTCCTATAAATGAGCTATCTACCACCTATCATAATTTCTTGACATTCCCTCTGTTAACTTCATCATCTGTATTATACCTGAGTAAGAATGTTCCACAAACATCCCCTACAATGAGTACAAATGAAGATTATATTCTCATAAAATCTAACAAAGAGAGACAATGGAAAGTGAAACACATGGAGGGAAAAAACCTCAGATTTCTGGTTTGCACTGAGAAATAGAGAAAAAGAGATTTTAAAAACCAATCTTCCTAGCAGTTACTGTAAATTGCTTTGTAAGTTTAGGACTCAAAATAGTAATAAAGCCTCCAATATATTAACACTTCCCATTTTACCAACACAAGCCCTTGGCTATATATGCATCTTATTGCTAGTTTAAAAGCTCTACTGTTGAAATCTTCAACTCTAATATTAAACTCGATAATTGGCATCATATATTTTCATGCTCTTACTCATTGATTCCCTGTTTATCATATTTTGAAAGACATTTTGACATCGTCTCTTTAGCTTATTTTAACCGCTTGTTATATGAATGGTTTGGGGCTACTTACTTAATCCTTTGAGCTTCATTTGTAAAATGAAGCTCAGTTATTTGTAAAATGAGTTAATATGACATCAGTTTTATAGGTTTGTTAAAAGGATTCAATGAGAACAGTAAGAATAGTTCCTGACACACAGTGATCACTAAATAATTCTTAGCTATTCACATTAATTGTACTATTCATATCATCGTTATTGTTCTATTATTATTTTATCTGTTCCTCAAATCTGTCTTTTCCTAATTTCTCTTCCTTTCAGTGCTTGTATGCACTTTTTCCTCTACGTTCAACTGCTCTGTTTCTGGATCCTTGATTAGCTTTACCTTTTCCTGGACCCTTGCAGCAAAATTCCAATAATAAATTAATCATATTCTCTGTTTCTATACCCATACATCTGAGTGCTTCTAGAGAAAAATCATGAACAGAAACTGCTATATTCATTAGAAAGTCATGGTTTCCAATACTACTTGCTAGTTTGACATTTTTTGGCAGTTCTATCACAGGTCACTAATTAGCACGTTGATTTTTGTACTCTTTGGTGGCTATTAAAAGTCTTCACTGTGCTCCTGAAGTCTCCTTTACTGCCTTTCTCTTTCCCAATATCCAGAGATAATCTTGTTTCCTACTTTACAATATAAAATAAAAGAAGTTAGATGTCAATTTCCTAAATTTCTTAACATCTTCTATTTAACAAGTTTATCTATGCTTGGGTCTCATATTTCCTATTTTCCCTGAACTGAAAGAAAATGTGCCCCTCAACCTACTGAAATCTGTCATCCACCTGATTTTATTTTATCCTGGCCTCTCCTGTCCCTTCTGGGAAGCTACTTTATCACCCTTGTTTGATTTTTTTTGGCCTTGAGATAAATAGATTCCAATGTATTCCATTATGACAACAATGAGAAAAAAAAAAAAAAAAACAACTTTATTTATTTCTCCTTCAAGCTCTCCTTCTTACTACAGCCAAACTATCACCCTGTGAAATCTGTGATCTTTGTCTTCATTCTCTCAGGATATGTCTACAATTCTGTCCTTACCATTCTGGTTTCTACCTTCCTATTCACTGAATCTACTGTGGTAGATAAATTTACCAGTAAATAAGCATTAATTTATAATGGTGACATGGCAAATTAGCATTATTTGTAATAGTGACATATCTGTGATAATGATCACAGTATTTATAAATCTGTATAATAACGATCATATATATCAACTTATCCTGGGACTTAAGTCATTCAAAATCATTTTGGGAGAGAAAGGGACAGTCTGGAACAAAAACATAGGGTGCCATATTCTCTAGCTTATCTCCTTTCACTATAGAAAATCTTAGGGATACTCAGGAATGGTGTAATGTTCTCATCTTAATCAAATGTGACTCATGGGGATTTCTGATGCTGCTTTACCAAACTGTTTTTTTTTTTTCCAGGTCATAGCAGTACTTTTCAAAAGTGTACACATGAGGTAAGTCTTCTATAGTGTGGTTCCCTTTGACTTATCCATTGCATGTCATTATAGAACCTTATAATATAGGCTCTGTCAGGGTCTTGGTGTTGTACAGAAAATTGCTATTGCAGCAGAGAAACACCACAGGTAGAGAGAGTAGCTCTGTGTGATTATCTTTTCAAAAAACTCTAGAAGAACCACCTTTAACCGGAGCTGTTCCATCTTAAAATATATTCCAAGTATATTTAGCCCCTCCATAATTTTTGTTTGTAGAAGGATTTCCACAGCCAAATTTAATGAACTGCACTGGAGCTTTGGTGTCCGGTTCACTTGCAATTTAGTTTTGTCTCTTCCACTTTGTAGCTATGCAACCTCAGACAAATTATTTTCTGAACCTTTTTCCTCATCCCTAAGAAAGGGTTTATGATTTCAAATTTCAAGGCTATAAGACATAGACCTGAAAATATAAATGATCATTTTTATTTACAAACTTATAAGTACTATTATTATCTTCCTTTTATAAATAAATAAATTCTGGCTTTAAAATATGATGTCAATGCTGAGGATGACTCAGCTGGTCACATATAGAACTAAGCCAAGATCAATTTGATTCCAAAGTCCATACCCTGAATCTAGATGTGGTACTTGGTACTTGACTTAATGCAGTGAGTACTTGGCAACAGTAAGTAACAAATGGGCTTTATAAAATGTTACCCAAAAGATTCTTAACTATAGTAAGTATATTCTTTACATTTATGAAGTAGTTTAAATTTTACAGTGTTTTTCTATGTTTATGTTTTTATCTGAGGTTTAAAATACTCTAATGGGGACAGGATAGTTACTGACATCCTTATTTTTCAGATAAGCATAAAGAAATTTACATAACTAAAAGGACTTATTGAACATGGTTAACAAGTGGCAAAGTTATTCAAGTGTTTGCATTTTCCCTACAACATCAATGATATATGAGAAAAATACTTTATATTCTACTTGTAACAAAAAATGAGTAATATTATAAAATAATTCAAAGCATTCCTATTTCATATCACTTAATAGTATTAACCTAAAAGAATTCTATTCCATCTCTTCATTTCCTTTTAGCTTTAAGCAAAACTTTACAGTTCCACGAAAGAAGCAAATACAAAATATAGTGTTCTCTGAATGAGAAAACTAGTAATTTAAGAAAAAAACAGTGTAAACATAACACTGATTTTCTACAAGAAGCTGAGCATTTAATTGACGAAACTGCCCTTTAATGTCTGTAGCTATGTGCTTCAGCTGACTTGTTTTTTACAGGTTTTTTACTTGTTTTTTTATCATATTGTAATCTGGTATGAGCTAACGTTACAGTCCAGAAGTTTTGTTTTAAAAAAGGTCCTGAGAAGCAGACCACCTACTAGTAGACAAATGTCAAAACACAAGTAGCTAGAGTTGATTGCATCCTTACAGACTTCTACTCTGAATGTTATCCTTGGGGTGACAGTGGTGTGTCTATAATAGGTAAAAAAGAGAAAACACTTTGCCTTATGTTTTGAAGACAAAAATTTAATTGCCCATATACAATATTGAAGGGCATCCCAGGTGGTACTAGTTGTAAAGAACCTTCCTGCCAATGCAGGAGACATAAGAGAGATAGGTTTGGTCCCTGGGTTGGCAAGATTCCCGTGGAGGAGAGCCTAGCAACCCACTCCAGTATTCTTGCCTAGAGAATCCCATGGACAGAGGAGCCTGGTGGGCTGCAGTTCAAAGGGTCACAAACAGTAGAACACAACTGAGGAAACTTAGCACGTACATACAATACTGAATATTGCAGGAAGATAGAGAAAATCTTTTTTGCTAATACTACACTTTGTTTTCAAACTATTTATTTTGGCTAATACTGTACTTTTTGAAAAGTGTATTACAGAGATAAAGATGGAGAATATACAATCCCAAATAGCGATAATTAATATAACACTACAAAAATTACATTGATTGTTAACTGCAGATCAGTACGTTGTGGTTTCTTATACTAGCATCTTCCTACGAGATTAATATTTTTATTTAAATTCTATATAATTAGGTGTATAGGCCTGTGTGAGTATCTGTTTACTTGCTCATATATTGCTATAATTTTAAGTTGAAATGCTGCATCAAAGTGTTATAAGGTATTACACCAAGATAGGAAGCACTAAGTATTATGTTTATGTTGAGACTTTAGAGTGTTAGAAATTTTAATTTGAGAATTAAGAATAATCAGTCAATTACTAAGAGCTATCTCCCTCCTCCTATAAGCAAGGTGATATGCCAGTGGAAAGTGAAAGTGAAGTGAAAGTGTTAGTCACTCAGTCGTGTTAGACTCTTTGTGACCCCATGGACTATAGCCAACCAGGTTCCTCTGTCCATGGAATTCTCCAGGCAAGAATACTGGAGTGGGTTGCCATTTCCTTATGCCAGTAGAAAGAATGATCAATTAGATAAGATAGTGCCATTAAATTGCAGGTGTTTCCATTTTAATTCTGGAATTCTAAAAATTAATTTATTTAAACCTAACCACAAACACACCTGGGGTAATTATAGAATGCTGCTGCTGCTGCTAAGTCGCTTCAGTCGTGTCCGACTCTGTGCAACCCCAAAGACGGCAGCCCACCAGGCTCCTCCATGCCTGGGATTCTCCAGGCAAGAATACTGGAGTGGGTTGCCATTTCCTTCTCCAAAATATAGCATAGTAGTTCCAGTTTGAAAGAAACGTTTTCATAGCCTAGATTTTTACATCTCCTTACTCTGGGGAAGGAATTCAACATTTCTTTGCCTTAGTTCTCTTGTCTGTAATATGGAAGTACAAATATGGTTGTTTCACAACTTAATCAATGACAAGTTCTTGGAGATCATGGGACTGTTTACTAAGAATATTTGTGTAAGATATTCTGATTTTGTGGTTGAGTTCTGCTACTATTACTTTTCTGTTTGTTTGCATTTTACCTCTTCATATGTAATGTTACATACTGATGCAAGAAAAAATGGACTTTTTAGTAAACAAATTATATTTCTTTATATTTTCACTTTTATTTGCATTTGATATGTTGCATTACAATGTTCTAGGCTTCCTTTCTCTGAAATTCACTATCCACAGAAATCCCTATATTCTTTCTTTCCAGCTTATTTTCAAGGCTGTTTTAGTATTGGTTACATATTTCCTAAAATATTTGTAATGTTCCTGGAATGCTAGGTTTTGAAAAAGCTTTATGTATTTATTTATTTACAGATGATTATTTGAGTGGAAAATATATCACATAACTGGGATTATATTTTGTAAGTTTTCCACAAAATTTAAAGTGTAAAATAAATAATGGAGACTTAATATAATTAAAACATTAATTTATACTTATTATTTAGATCCCAGAGTAGTTAAGAAACAACTCATTTTGGTTTCTTTTAAGAGGTTTCTATGCTTTTGGTGACATAAAAATAGAAACATTAACCTGTCCTTTAGGCATGAATTGTTGCTAAAATGTTCACAGGTGAAATTTTGAAATGGAGCTATAGAAATCTAAAGGATAGGCTATATACTCACGTATAGCAAATGGTATAACAGATAGTGTACTAAGGGAAATTGTCTAATATTAAAATAATATAAAGGATGAATTCTCTAATCTATAGATTTGCAACAGAAAATATTTTTATAATGAATTTTGCTGTAATGTGTTTTACTTATTTTTTCACTGCACATTATCCTATTGATTCAAAGAAGTATAACTTTAGAATAAACTACAGTAAGTTGTTGATTCCTCTATTGTGTGAATATTTAGACTAGTGGGAATAATGTATATTATACCCATATGTACTACAAACAGATGGCTTGGTGGTTAGCAAACATCTCTGCTTTGTTCTGGCATTCCATCACCTTCAAGAGCTATTTATTGACTCATATATTCAACTACTATAAACATAATGCCTTATTTAGAAAATGTATTGTGACAGAAAAAAAATAAGAGAGCACTAGTCAAACAGGGATTTACTGCTTGCAAGAGCTCTATAGTATAATTCAATGTATAAACACATTGACATACCTGTATTACATAAGGAAATGTTGGGGAATTGCTTTCATTTTATTTATTATACTATAAATTATATAAACAGATTTAGGCATATGTGTCCTTATTTTTCAAGCAATATATAAATGATGTCACCTACCATAAGATGTTAATCTTATACACACACACAAAACCACAGGACCATTCAGGTATGACCTAAATCAAATCCCTTATGATTATATAGTGGAAATGAGAAATAGATTTAAGGGCCTAGATCTGATAGACAGAATGCATGATGAACTATGGACGGAGGTTCCTGA
>NW_011494014.1:136466-137296 GCF_000754665.1 Bison bison bison | reverse complement strand
CTGGAATGTGAAGTCAAGTGGGCCTTAGGAAGCATCACTATGAACAAAGCTAGTGGAGGTGATGGAATTCCAGTTGAGTTATTTCAAATCCTGAAATATGATGCTGTGAAAGTGCTGCACTCAATATGCCAGCAAATTTGGCAAACTCAGCAGTGGCCACAGGACTGGAAAAGGTCAGTTTTCATTCCAATCCCAAAGAAAGGCAATGCCAAACAATGCTCAAACTACCACACAATTGCACTCATCTCACATGCTAGTAAAGTAATACTCAAAATGCTATAGTCAGGTTTCAGCAGTACGTGAACCATGAACTTCCAGATGTTCAGGCTGGTTTTAGAAAAGGCAGACGAACCAGAGATCAAATTGCCAACATCTGCTGGATCATGGAAAAAGCAAGAGAGTTCCGGAAAAAACATCTATTTCTGCTTTCTTGACTATGCCAAAGCCTTTGACTGTGTGGATCACAATAAACTGTGGAAAATTCTCAAAGAGACGGGAATACCAGACCACCTGACCTGCCTCTTTAGAAATCTGTATGCAGGTCAGGAAGCAACAGTTAGAACTGGATATGGAACAACAGACTGGTTCCAAATCAGAAAAGGAGAAAGTCAAGGCTGTATATTGTCACCTTGCTTATTTAACTTCTATGCAGAGTACATCGTGACAAATGCTGGGCTGGAAGAAGCACAAGCTGGAATAAAGATTGCTGGGAGAAATATCAATAACCTCAGATATGCAGATGACACCACCCTTATGGCAGAAAATGAAGAGGAACTAAAAAGACTCTTGATGAAAGTGAAAGTGGAGAGTTAAAAAGTTGGTTTAAAGCT
>NW_011494014.1:133764-135622 GCF_000754665.1 Bison bison bison | reverse complement strand
TGAAAAAGACCCTGATGCTGGGAGGGATTGGGGGCAGGAGGAGAAGGGGACTACAGAGGATGAGATGGCTGGATAGCATCACTGACTCGATGGACGTGAATTTGAGTGAACTCCAGGAGATGGACAGGGAGGCCTGCCATGCTGTGAGTTGGACATGACTGAGTGACTGAACTAAGCTGATGTATGTGACATCTCTTTATACTTTATCCTATAGTGAAAATATCCAAGAGAAGCTACTTAGAGATCATTTTAATGTCATGAGAGATCTTTGTTACAGTATTTGTATGAAAGATTAAGGGTATTATTTTAGTTTTTAATATTTTATTATTAAAAGTTTTAGCCACTCTCACATATATAGGGGTGTACAATGGGACATATTTAATTGTGACATTTCTAGGTCTTCTATTTGGTAGGAATCCTCAGAATGTATCTGTTTGTTCCTTTAAATGCTTCATGATAGCCAGATGGTGAAAGCGAAGCTGTGTCTTGGCATCCTCCAGTCAACAGAAAATCAGACTTAGTAACAACAGCAGACCAACTTCAACCAAAGGAGGCTCTTCCAGCCTAATGGCGTCTGCACAAATAAGATTCTATAACTTCCTCTGAACAGCAGATTCATTTCTACTTGTGAACAGCAGTACTATGAAGATATTATTCTTTCTGCCTGATATATGACACTTCTGTCATTTAATTATCACATCTGCTTTTTAGTCATTAGGGAAGAAAGTAATTAATAATGGCTGCTGTAAGCAGTCTATATCTGATCTTTGGTTCAATAAGATTTTAAGTTCTGGAAAAGTAGCAAATACAGAGGATCAAATTTCCTGTGCTACCATATCACCTTAAAGATGAATCGTAGCCTGACTTGCATATAATACTTCCTGGGTTGTGTTTTTCACAATAAGGCCTATGAGAACTTGGTGTATCCTGAAAGCTTCTCATGTCCCAACAGTTTTAGTGTAAAAAAGGGAGTTAAGCAATGACACATTTATGTGACAGATGTGAAATATGTGATTATTAGTATTAAATATTTAGTATTCACATTACATTTTTCATGCTTTTATCATCCCACTTGTCACAGATATGCTCTTCTTGAAATTAAAAAAAAAAATAAATGCAAATTTCCAGAAAAAGTTTTAACTATTTTATCATCTTAAACTTCCAGAAAAGTTGTAAAAAAAAAAAAAAAAAAATAGAACTCTCATATGCCTTCTTCTTAGTAATGTAAGAATTTAGATGTTTTGTAAATATATTAAATATATTATATACAGACATTATATTAACTTATTAATGTAAAGGTTAATAGAGAGTCCCAGAAAAACATCTACTTTTGCTTTATTGACTACGCCAAAGCCTTTAACAGTGTGGATCACAACAAACTGTGGAAAATTCTTCAAAAGATGGGAATACCAGACCACCTGACCTGCCACTTGAGAAATCTGTATGCAGGTCAAGAAGCAACAGTTAGAACTGGACATGGAAAAACAGACTGGTTACAAATCAGACAAGAAGTAAGTCAAGGCTGTATATTGTCACTATGCTTATTTAACTTATATGCAGAGGACATTATGTGAAATGCCAGGCTGGATGAAGCACAAACTGGAATCAAGATTGCTGGGAGAAATATCAATAACCTCAGATACACAGATGACACCACCCATATGGCAGAAAGTGAAAAAGAACTAAAGAGCCTCTTGATGAAAGTGAAAGAGAGTGAAAAAGTTGGCTTAAAGCTCAACATTCAGAAAACGAAGATCATGGCATCCAGTCCCATCACTTCATGGCAAATAGATGGGGAAACAGTGGAAACAGTGGCAGACTTTATTTTTCTGGGCTCCAAAATCACTGCAGATGGTGA
>NW_011494014.1:128047-133248 GCF_000754665.1 Bison bison bison | reverse complement strand
AACCAGTCCATCATAAGGAAATCAGTCCTAAATATTCATTGGAAGGACTGATGCTGAAGCTGAAACTCCAATACTTTGGCCACCTGATGCAAAGAACTGACTCATTAGAAAAGGCCCTGATGCTTGGAAAGATTGAAGGCAGGAGGAGAAGAGAATGACACAGGATGAGATGATGGATGGCATCACTGACACAATGGACATGAATTTGAGTAGGCTCTAGGAGTTGTTGATGAACACAGAAGCCTGGCATGCTGCAATCCATGGGGTCACAAAGTGTTGGCACAACTGAGTGAGTGAACCGACTGAAAGGTTAACAGAATACTGTGTATGTTTGTTTTTTTTTTTAATGTATTCTTATATAATTTCCATGGACTTTTCTTGTGTCAATATTGCTTTGCATAATTTATCTCTAAAATAGAGATTGACCATTGCCTCCAAATTGAATAATTGAAATATAAAATTAATTAAAAAATAGTAACAAGAAAAATCTGTGGGTAAGAAGAAAGTAGTAAGTTCTCATAATAAAGGTACTGTTGGTTTGTTATGGAATATGAATTCTGCTGGTGAAGAAAAGTGTAGCAGACACTCTCAGTGGTCAGTCAATGTACCGTCAAATCCACCTACTATTTCAGTGTCCCTCAGCCTGATTTCTGGTAATCCACATGTACAGTATGGTCACTGTCACCCTTGGGTTGCTAGCAGATGCTTTGCCTATGAGCTTACCTGGGTAGAATCTGCTAAGATTTAATGTCCCTTTGGAGGCAGCGCTTATCCAGTGAATTACTGATGAATAGAAAGCTGTTATTATTGCAGCTCCTTTGTTGCAGGATAATTTTGAAGCATGTATTTTATACTATTTCCAGGATTTTTTTCTAAAAGTTTAAGCTTCAGTCACTCATTGTAATAGTTGGCTCAATAACTCTCCCCTTACAAGCTGCCCCACATTTATTGTTTTTAAATCACTTCCCCTGTCTTCTTACAGTGTTTCCTCCACCTCCCATGTACTTAATCCTTCTCTCAGGTTCTGTTTCTTGGGTGAGGAGAAGGGGATCAATTAAGATAATACATACCATAATAATTATTTTAAATCTGTGATGCAGACCTACAGCATATTCTGCTAAGTTAAAACAGCTCACTTTCTAGATTTCCTTGTGTTATGCATATCTCTTTACCAAACAATAGATATTTCAGCGAGAATCCTCTTGAGGTCATTGTTATCTGAAATAGCAAAAATTTCAAATGAAATTACAAAATATTGAATCCTAATAACTTACAGATATTGATATTTTCTGGTTTAGTAGAAATGAACAGAAGGGATTCTGATGAATAAGAAACTGACATACAGTTTAAGCTATTTATCACCTAACTAGACATCCATTGATGAGTTTACAATAAATATAGTGCCCAATCCCTGCTGGCTTAGATGGTAAAGAATCAATTTGCGATGAAAGAAACCCAGGATCGATCCCTGGATTGGGAATATCCCCTGGAGAAGGGAATGGCAACCCACTCCAGTATTCTTTCCTGGAGAATCCCATGGACAAGAGAAGCCTGGCAGGCTACAGTCCATGAGGTCACAAAGAGTCAGACACAACTGAGTGACTAACACTACTAAACTACTACCAATGGTATAGAATAACTTTACTCAGTTTTTTTTATCATATGATGTATATATTTTTGTGATTTAAAAACCATGATGAAACTTTGTTTTTATAAATTTAGTTAAAATATTTTCCACCTGTGAACTTATGCTCATTAAACAGGTGTCAAGTGCCAAAACTATTGAAAAAAATAGGGTTAGGTTACCAGTGCAATATTTTCATCCATACGTGTCAAATAATGAAAAAATCAGCTATGACTGTTTAGGGATTTATAAACCTTCAAGTAGGCAGGAGTGCTGGTAATGAATGATGATAGGGATTATCATCATTTGCATCATCATGCAAAAAATATTTGCATGTGTCTTTATTAAGCCCATTTGTCTTTGTTCAGTAACTAAATTGTGTTCAACTCTTTGTGACCCCATGGATCGCAGGAAGCCAGGTTTCCCTGTCCTTCACTATCTCCCAGAGTTTGCTCAAACTCATGTCCATTGAGTCAGTGATGTGATGCCATCCAACCATCTCATCCTCCTTCATCCCCTTCTCCTCCTGCCCTCAATCTTTTCCAGGATCAGGCTCTTTTCCATGAGTCAGCTCTTGACATCAGGTGGCCAAAGTATTGGAGTTTTAGTTTCAGCATCAGCCCTTCCAATGAATATTCAGGTTGATTTCCTTTAAGATTGACTGGTTTGATCTCGTTGCTGTCCAAGGGACTCTCAAGAGTTTTGTCTAGCACTACAGTTTGAAAACAATAGTTCTTCAGTGCTCAGGCTCCTTTATGGTCTAACTCTGACATCTGTACATGACTACTGGAAAAACCATAGCTTTGACTATACAGACCTTTGTCACCAAAGTGATGTCTCTGCTTTTTAATATGTTTTCTAGCTTTTACACATAGCTTTCCTTCCAAGGAGCAAGTGTCCTGGAAGGAAAGACTTTTCTTGGGCTCCATTATCATTGCTGTTTGGAGCCCAAGAAAATAAAATCTGTCCCTGTTCCCACTTTTTCCCCTTCTATTTGCCAAGAAGTGATGGGATCAGATGCTATGATGTTAGTTTTTTGAAAGCTGAGTTTTAAGCCAGCTTTTTCAATCTGGAGAAGAGAATGGCAAGCTACTCCAGTGTTCTTGCCTTGTGACCCATGAATAGTATGAATAGGCAAAAAGATATTAAGCCCATTTATCAACCCTCTAATTTTTTTCCCTTCTCAGGGGGATCATTGTTTGGAGAAACAAATGCATTTCTTGTGACATTTCATCATCAACATCAACATTCAGGGTAGAGGGATTTTCTATCCACTTTAACTAAGAAATATGAGATCTTTAAATATATGTTGTCACTCCCTTCATATTCTCAACACAAATATTTTTATAGTAAAAACATAATATTTGATCTAAAAGAAAGTGTGAACTGGTTATGCACCTCTACCTTACTGACAGTTTATATATTTTTTTATCATTCAACATATAAGAATTAGACTCTGATTTTCTATATTAGCACACAATGATTTTCCCTTCCTTGACTTCTCACAAAGTCCCAAGTGCTTCAGAATTATTTATAAATAGATGAAGCTTGTGTAAAATAAACAAGATTCCATATTTCCTGACCATTGTATAATCAAACTGTCAGCAGGCATAATGGATTTAACAACTATCTGATTAGAATATGTTCCTATATTGTCAAAGATGGAGAAGAGGATTTTATAAAGTTTATTTTTCACATTCTTTAACATTCTATCCTATTTGTAAACAGGATATATTCTTAGTTGGTGATACTTAGTTGGTGATCTTAGTTGGTGATAAATGAGCTACTGGGATTTTTAAAATTCTATTGTCATACTTTCCTGAATGGCTATTGCTTAATTTATGGTAACCTGCCATTCCTTATCTAACAGCTTTGCACTCAGTGTTTCACTTAATGGACTCCATTTAGCTGAGAAATTTATGTTTCACATTATCATGGGCTTTGTTTCTCTGGTAAAATCAGCATCAAAATATCATAAAAGCAAAGGAGAAGAAGCAAAAATCAAAGGGAAAATGCACTTGCAGTTCTAAAACAGATTACTGGCTTTGTTTTTCATCTCATAATAAATAAAATGGCAAATATTTTCTTAACTTTGGAGGTAACCTTAGTATACTTTAAATAATGAAAGGGAAATGATTTATGAGGATGCATTTTATGCTATTACATCTGGACATGTATAAATGATGTGCAGAATTTTTATAATGCATCAATTTACCAATTTCATCTAAAGGTACAGTACCTTTGTCTTTTTGGCGGACTGTGTACTTCTGCTGTATACAAATTGTCATAAGCCATACTCAGGACAATTCCTCAATTTCCATTAAAATATAAGTGCAACATGAAAAATGTATATTTAAGTAAAACTTCAGATATTAATATATAGCTACATTTCAAGTAAATATTTAATAAATATGCAAGAAAAATCAAGATTCTAGGCATATGAGATATTTTCCATAAATTATTTATCTACATACTAACTTCACTTTCATAGCATTCATGATATTTCATATTGCCCATTCTTAGCTTTGTTCTCCCAATAAGTTTTGTCCCACTCTATGTGACCTCATGGATGTCATATGGACAGGGGCTCTTTTAAACATTGTCACCTAGTTTTAAGTTTGATAATTAGTTGTAGTTTAAACGATTCTTAAGGTCTGTTGGTTAAGGTGCCCTGGAGAAATGATCTCTTGGTTTTCCAATTAAATGAGTTTTAACATCCTTATCCAACAATATTGGTTAGCTGAGTCTTATGTGAGAAAAACACATCTTTGTACGCATGATTCTAATTACTCAAATAAGAATGACAAAGTTATGAATATTTTAGTTTTTCTCCTGAGTTAACAAGCCTGGCATTTTTTTCAGAAGAGTTAGCTTTATTTTATTTAATATTTAATTACTTGGTTGCTCTGGGTCTTAGTTGGGGCATGTGGGATCTTTTAGCTGTAGCATGTGGTAGATCTAGTTCCCTGACCAGGGATCAGACTTGACCTTCTGCATTGGGAGCACAGCATCGTAGCCACTAGACCACCACAGAAATCCCCAGAAGAGTTAGCTTTAAAAATAGAGTCACAAAACATGAATGCCCAACTTTTAATTTCACTTTTTTTATGTGCATGTTTTGTTTCAGCTTTGTGTACTGTTTTACTTATGAAGTGAATTTTGGGAAAAACTAATAATTTTCTGTGCAAAGATGGGCACAATAAAGGACGGAAATGGTATGGACCTAACAGAAGCAGAAGACATTAGCAAGAGGTGGCAAGAATACATAGAAGAACTATACAAAAAAAGATCTTCATGACCCAGATGACCACAATGGTGTGATCACTTACCTAGAGCCAGATATCTTGGAATGTGAATTCAAGTGGGCCTTAAGCATCTTTGTGAACAAAGCTAGTGGAGGTGGTAGAATTCCAGTTGAGCTATTTCAAATCCTAAAAGATGATGCTGTGAAAGTGCTACACTTAATATGCCAGCAAATTTGGAAAACTCAGCAGTGGCCACAGGATGGGAAAAGATCAGTTTTCATTCCAATCCCAAAGAAAGGCAATACCAAAGAATGTTCAAACTACCACAAAAG
>NW_011494014.1:123365-127182 GCF_000754665.1 Bison bison bison | reverse complement strand
GATGCTTTTGAACTGTGATGCTGGAGAAGAATCTTGAGAGTCCCTTGAACTACAAGGAGATCCAACCAGTCCATCCTAAAGGAAATCAGTCCTGAATATTCATTGGAAGGACTGATGCTTAAGCTGAAACTCCAATACTTTGGCCACCTGATGCAAAGAAATGACTCATTGGAAAAGACCCTGATGCTGGGAAAGATTGAAGGTGGGAGGAGAAGGGGATGACAGATGAGATGGTTGGATGGCATCACAAACTCAATGGACATGGATTTGAGTAAGCTCTGGAAGTTGGTGATGGACAGGAAGCCTGGCGTGCTGCAGTACATGGGGTAGCAAAAAGTTGGACGTGATAGACTGAACTGAACAATTTTTTGGGGTATAAGACTCTTTTAAGTTCACTAAAGGTTTAGCAAGTTATTAATAGTCCACTCATATAATTTATAGTTCTTAACCTAGCTTTAATATTTATAACCAACTATGTTGAAAGAATTTGGATAATTCTCTGAAGCTACCATCCTATTAGGGATTCTTTCTCATTAGAGATTATCCAGAGATTAGATAGGAGATAAAATTTACTCAGATTGAAGAACAAAGGGATGGGTAATTTGGCCTACATGAGAATTGTTATTGAATCTAGATACTGTAATATAGCCTGTACTAATAGGAGTTAGAAAATTAAAGTGTCTGCTGGATTCATTCATTTCTTTTCTTTGCCTTCTGTTATTTATCCAATCTCCTTTCTGCAAAAGATTATAAAATTTTAAATTTATTGCTTGAGATTTTTTCCCACCACTAAATTTTCACCCACATGACTTTTGGTTTAATGTGTTCTACTTAGGGATTTAGCATCTACAATTAATTAACTGGAGCTTCTGTGTCTTTTTTTCATAATTCACATTTGTTCAACATAATCTAATCAGATTCTGTCATTTTATAGATCTAATACCTCCTGTCCATTCATCTGTTTTCTGGTCAGCCCAAGTCATGTAGTTGTAGGTAAACCTGAATTTGAGGAATATGTTTTATTTTTTAGATGGACATTATGGCTAAAGCCATCAGTGTGTTTTTATGTTTTTTTTCCTTTTCTTTTTTTTTTTTTTTAACAGAGTAGTTTATAAATTGATTCACAGCAAGTTTATAAGCAAGGGCTTATAAAGAGTAGAAGCAAGAGACCAGAGGACAGAATTAGGAATCATGGAGAATTCAAAAAACATAAATGAACCCCAATCAAGGAAGTGGGAATGTGGTCTTGGCTGGATTTTAGAATTGCTATTGTCCAGTGAATACTATCTGCTTCTAGTTGGCCACATTATTTAAAAGAAATGTGTTATAAATGAATAGCATCTCCTCAAAATTCATGTTTAAGCCGCAACCCCCAATCTGACTGTATTTGGAGATACAGCTTTAAAGAGGTAAGGTTAAATGAAGTCACAAGGTTGGGACCCTTGTAAGACCATAGATGTGTACTCACAGAGAAAAAGGCCATGTGAGGACACAAAAAAGAACCAAGGAAAGAGGTCTCACCAGGAACCAATCTTACTGGCACCTTGGTCTTTGACTTCCAGCTTACAGAACTCTGAGAAAGTAAAAATTCTTTTTTGTTTAAACCCCCCAGTCTGTGGTATGCTGTGATGGTAGCCCAAGCAGAATAATAAATGTCTATGGTTGTTATTCTATGCCTTTCACACAGTTTCACGTTGATTGTAAGGCGATACATTCGTTGCCTTTTTAGTTTACCAGTGGAACAATACTTGAGGAGTCTCTTCCATATGAAGACCTGAGACAGATCACAAGTATGTGAGCTTTGGGGACATAGTTTTTGGTTTGTTTTTAATTGGAGTATAGTTGCTTTACAGTAAAGTGTTAGTTTCTGCTATATATCAAAGTGAGTTAGCCATATATATATATATATATATACACACACACACACACACACACATATATATACACACACATATATGTCTCCCATTTTTTAGATTTCTTTCCCATTTAGATCACCACAGAGCATTAAGTAGAGTTCCCTGTGATATACAGTAGTTTCTCAAAGTTATCAATTTTATATATAGTAGTGTACATATGTCAATCCCAATTAATCCCACCCCCCTTTTTTTTGCACACAGAGAATGAAAAGTCCATATGTTTGTACCTTATGTCTGTGTCTCTATTCTGTCTTGCAAACATATTCATCTCTACCATTTTTCTGCTGCTGCTGCTGCTAAGTCGCTTCAGTCGTGTCCGACTCTGTGCGACCCCATAGACGGCAGCCCACCAGGCTCCCCCGTCCCTGGGATTCTCCAGGCAAGAACACTGGAGTGGGTTGCCATTTCCTTCTCCAATGCAGGAAAGTGAAAAGTGAAAGTGAAGTCGCTCAGTCGTGTCCGACTCTTAGCGACCCCATGGACTACAGCCTACCAGGCTCCTCTGCCCATGGGATTTTCCAGGCAAGAGTACTGGAGTGGGGTGCCATTGCCTTCTCCAACCATTTTTTTAGATTCTACATATATGCGCTAATATACGATAAAATTTGTTTTTTTCTGATTTACTTTACTCGGTAGAACAGTTTCTAGGTCCATCCATGTCTCTAAAAATGACCCAATGTCATTCCTTCTTGTGGCTGAGTAAAATTCCATTGTATAAATGTACCACATTTTTATCCATCTTCTGTCAATGGACATGTAGGTTGCTTCCAAATCTTGGGGATGGTAAATAGTGCTGCAGTGGACACTTGGGTGCATGTGTTTGGACACACAGTTTTTGAACTGTTGTAATAAACTGAGACTGGTGATCTTAGGGGAAAGAATGAGGATATTTTACAACAAAAATGATGTGATCTGTCTCCAAATAGCATAGTGTGACAGAATTTTTTTTTTTTTTTTTTCTGATGGTGAAAAATCCTACCATGCCACATGCTTTTCTACAATGTAACCTTCATCGTTCTCCTCTCAAGAGGTTGATCTTTATTATGTTTTCCTGTATCTGGAATAGCTTTGTTACTTATTTGCAACCAAGAGAATGTGAAATAAATGCTGTCTTTTGAGGCTAGGTTATAAAAAGGTGATGTAGTTTTCATCTTGTTTGCAGGCATACTTCCTCTTGGAGCCCTGAGCTGCCTTGGTAAAAAATTTATACAAAATGAGATACTGCTATTATATATTTTAGATTATGCTTCATAGAGACAAGGACATTTTCCTTATTAGTATGTTAAGAGTATTTATCACCAATGGTTTTAATAAAACATTATCCAGAGTATACTGAAATGATCTTTTAATCTGTTAATATATTTGATAACGTAAAAAATTCTCATGTTTCTGGGTAATCCAAGGCAAATTTTATTCTTTATCCCCTTTCATACATTAGAGTCATATCATATTATTTTTAATGGTGACATATTAGGAGCTTCAAATAATTCTGCTGAAAAGTGGTTGTTGTGCTTTATTTACTAAGGAAATCTGATTTAAAAATAGTCATTCCTTAGCATTCAGGGGAGGATTGGTACCAGAACCCATTGCAAATATCAATATCCATGGATACTCAAGTCTCTTAGTCAACCTTCCCATTCAACTGTATATTATTGTTTTCAAGTTGATAGAAAAATAGGTGTTGCTAACTAAAGAAATGCTTTAACTTGGATCTTTTAAACCCCATGCAATAGCTAAGAGAAATAACTCTGAAATTGCATATTAACTACTGCAAACAACAAATTGAAGAAACACACACATACTTGCATTCATGAGAACATAACTGTTTATGTCATTTAGAAAAAACTATTTAGTTCTTTGGCCCATTTTTATCAGGTAGATTCCCTTTCTCTTCCTCTTTT
>NW_011494014.1:122508-122793 GCF_000754665.1 Bison bison bison | reverse complement strand
TGGTTAGGGAAGCCTGTGTCGGTGTTCTGGTGGGTGGAGCTGTATTTCTTCTCTCTGGAGTGCGATGAAATGTCCAGTAATGAGTTATGAGATGTCTATGGTTTTGGGGTGACTTTGGACAGCTTATATCTTGAAGCTCAGGGCTGTGTTCCTTTGTTGCTGGAGAATTTGCTTGGTATGCCTTGCCCAAAAATGGGCCAAAGAACTAAATAGACATTTCTCCAAAGAAGACATACAGATGGCTAACAAACACATGAAAAGATGTTCAACATCACTCATTATCAG
>NW_011494014.1:119530-121944 GCF_000754665.1 Bison bison bison | reverse complement strand
ATGACCCAGAGGGATGGTATAGGGAGGGAGGAGGGAGGAGGGTTCAGGATGGGGAACACATGAGAAATAAAGGAATAAAAAATTTAAAAAAAAAAAAAAGTCCTTCGAGAGGGCACTCATATTCCAATGTGAAGTAGAACACTATAATATTATAAGCTGGGAAATATTTTGCTTTTTAATAAATACATGTTTCAATTACACATCATATGACAAAAGTTTTATCATTTTTTATAGTGCAAGTCATTGTCAGTCTACTAACTGTTCTCCTTCAATGTTGTGTTGACTGTTCTGGCTTTTTTGCCTCTCTCTAAACTTTTGAATCAGTTTGATAATTTACACAAATGAACATATTGAGATTTTGATTGTGATTGCATTGAATCTATAGATGGGAAATTCTCGCATTGTGACAATATCAAGTCTTCCTATCCGTAAGCATGGAATATCTATCCATTTATTTAGTCTGTCTTTGTTTAATAGGGGTTTTGTAAGTTTCCTCATTTATACCTAAGTATTTAATTTGGAGGTATAAATGTAAATGGTTTTGTGTTTTAATTTTACTTTTTTATTGATAGTATATGGGAGGGCACTTGATTTGTATAAGAAACTATATCCAGCAACCTCAGTATAATTGCTTATTAGTTTCAGGTGTGTGTTTCAATACTTAAATGTTTTCTGTGTATACAATTATGGCATCTGTGAACAAAGCCACTTTTATATTTTCTTTCTCAATGTATATCCTTATATTTTCCTTCTCAATGTGTATCCTTGTTGCATTAACTAGGGCTTCCAGTATAATGCTGAAAGAGAGTAATGGGGAGGAACTTCCCTACCGTGTTCCTGATCTTAGTGGAAATGCTTCCAGTTCTCTCCCCATTAAATAGGATGTTAATATGTAATCTTTTAAAGGTGTAAAAATCAGAATTACATACTGTATAATGTAGAAAGATGGTATAGAAGGGGAAAACGGTACACAAGAAGAGAGGCAGAGAAGACTGACTGATTATCCTATCTATAAAGCTAGCATTTCTCTGTGTATAAAACTATAATAAACAGCATAAAGGTAAACACAGGAAATATAATTATATATACTTATCTTACAGAAATAAAAGAATGTAAAGGAGAGAAAGAGGAACTCACTTTTTTCTCCTTTTCCCTTTTTTTTTTTTCTCAAAGAGAATTAATAGTTCTGATCCTTAAAGAAACAGAAAGCTAGAAAATAAGCTTATATAAGTAACAATTATAAAGGTAACTACAGGACTCAAAAGTCTTGCTAAATATTAGAAAATATATACATGTAAACAAGAAAATAAAAAACATTATGAGAACAGAAATATATCATAGAATAATATGGGGGTGGACCTGAATAAACACATATCATAAAGTAAATGTAAATTAAATGTAAAATGAGTTTATTCCCATTTAAAGAGAAAAAAGATCACATTAGAAATTATAGCACAATTCTACATTTTATACTGAAACAGAATTCATGTAAAAACAGAATTCAGAAAATGTCAAAGGAAGAACAAAGTTAAACTGTACCTCCATTATTAATGTACAAAATTTTCTCATTTATTTTCAAAAGTTGAATATTATCAGCTTTTACAAATTATATCCTAGTTTAAGAAGCTAGAAGGGATATCTTATTTCAGTTTTGCATGCGCATATGTATTAATCTGATCAAATTTAAATTTGCACTTCTGTGAAGCATTCATGCTCTTCATTCATTTTTATGGCTCTATTTTAGAGAAGCTTTAGGTTTTACAGCAAAGCTCAAAGGGAGATAGATTTCCCGTGCACCCCTCACTCCTACACATTCAACTTTTCAGTTAATGTCACTCTCCAGAATGGCACATTTTTTTTTTTAAACCACTGAGGAACTTAAATTGATGCATCATAATCAGGGTCCATAGTTTAAATACGGTTCACTCATAGTGCTGTACATTCTATGGATTTGGACAAGTGTATGATTACACATATCCATTATTATAATACTGTATAGAGTATTTTTGCTGCTCTAGAAGTCCTCTGTGCTCTACCAGTTCATCTCTTCCCTATTCCTGGCAACCACTGATCTTTTTATTGTCTCCATAGTTTTTTCTTTGTCCATTTAAACTAGGTATTTTAACTCATTGTTATTGATCTCTAAGAGGTATTTATGGGTGACACACCCATGGTTAAACAATAGATATTTCTATAAGTCAGGAAATGTGAATGTCAATAACAGCCAGTTATTTCTATAAATGTATGATTCCCATCTTATATTAATGATTTATGATTGCAATTCTTCTCTGATTCTTTTAATTATGTCATGAAAACAATCAAAAACTGCATTGATAGCTGGCATGCCCCACTAAGTATACAAAAGAATATCTAGAAAAATGTGTATATATATATATATATATATATATATATAT
>NW_011494014.1:88858-119430 GCF_000754665.1 Bison bison bison | reverse complement strand
CCAAGTTATTTTTTTTCTGTGTTTTTTTTTTTTTTTTCTTGAAACTACACTTTCATTCCAGAGATAGTAAGAGGATTTTGAAAATGAGTTATTCCATTGTAAAAAATAAAGGATGGCAAGTTATTGTTCTTGAGTTGATTTTTATTTTGGTTTATTTTTTAATATTTGAAAAACAATTTAGAAATCCAGAGGTGTACCTTCAACTGTACATGTTAAAATTGGTTTTAATTAATCATTTCATATGTTTTGGTAGTTCAGAAAATCTATTGTTTAGAAAATCCATTGTACTGAAAATGTGGCATTCTATCTGCTCATAAAATTTTCATAATTTAATTTCTACTCAAAATTTTCCTTTTTTTCTCTCTCTCTGATGCATGACTATGTACATTAGAGATGTATGGTTTTATATATTTATATGCTAGTTATGATATACTTCAGATCAAATATAATAAATTACTGATAAAATTATAGTAAAAATGCAAAATGAATTTAATTTGAAAAGACTCTCAGCTTAATTTCATTAACCAATTTTTAGAATCATGTAAAGGAACTTTAGAAACAAGGAAACACAGACCATCTTTTTCTGTTTTTACTTGGGTACAGTTCAGTTCAGTTCAGTTGCTCAGTTGTGTCTGACTCTTTGGGACCTCATGGACTGCAGCACGCCAGGCTTCCCTTCCATCACCAACTTCCAGAGTTTACTCAAATCCATGTCCATTGAGTCGGTGATGCCATCCAACCATCTCATCCTCTGTTGTCCCCTTCTCCTCCTGCCTTCAATCTTTCCCAGCATCAGGGTCTTTTCCAATGAGTCATTTCTTTGCATCAGGTGGCCAAAGTATTGGAATTTCAGCTTCAGCATCAGTCCTTAAAATGAATATTCAGGACTGATTTCCTTTAGGATTGACTGTTTGGATCTCCCTGCAGTCCAAGGGACTCTCAAGAGTCTTCTCCAACACCACAGATCAAAAGCATCAGTTCTTCAGCACTCAGCTTTCTTTATAGTCCAACTCTCATATCCATACATGACTACTGGAAAAACCATAGCTTTCACTAGATGGACCTTTGTTGGCAAAGTAATGTCTCTGCTTTTTAACATGCTGTCTAGGTTGGCCATAGATTTTCTTCCAAGGGGCAAGCGTTTTTTAATGAACTGGAATTCACTAGCCTCTTTATCCAAATATATCATGAGCAAAGAATCCAGTTTTAGCATGATGAGTTTAGATCTTTATTTTTACATCTTATATTGCTGGATGAATTCTTATTAAGGTATGCATTATTTTTATATGAATAAATGTATATATAATTAATTTCTTCTGTTCCCAGTTTGGGATTAATCAAGCATTTTTATTACACTATTTGTCCATTAGTAGCTTGTTATTAAGTCTGTTTGAAATCAGAGATTACACTATGCATCCATAACATGGGTGTTAAATTATGACCTCTGTTACAACCTCACATTTTGAATTGTGCTGCACTTTAAATCTTTGCCACTGTCTCACCTTTTTCCTCACTTGTCATCTAATTTCACATATATTTACACATTACAACATATTTTGTTATTTTTTAAATAATATTAATTTCAGTTTACCTGGATATTTACTTCCTCTGGTGCTCTTTATTCTTTCTTGTTTTAATGTACTTCTATTTGGAATTATTTTCTTACTTTTGCCTAAAAACATTTCCTTTAATACTTTTAAAGCACTGTTTTTTTGCTTATCTGAATAGATTTAGTTCTTTATTTTGAAAAGTATTTTCTCTAGGGAATAATAGGGGAGGAGATAATGAAAGCTAGAGATCGTGAAATTTAAAAGTAGAAAAATAAGCCAGCACAACTATGGGATAAGATGATAGCTTTACTTAATTTTAAACCCAGTGTTGGTGTTGCTGGGATACACAAGTTACAATAATAATTAACATATCTTTTTCCTCATCCTAAACTTGCTTTATGGCAGGTTTTCATATTCATTTTCTCCCTCTACCTGCTCCTTCCTTTGCTTAGTAAAGAGAACATAAAGCTGTCTGAGTTTGAACATTTTATTCTCCCACATAAATAGCTAAAATCAGAGGTAAATCAATCTGCACTCGCTAATAATTATATTGTCTCTTGGCTAGAACCAAAACTATGTACTCCTAATGTGGAAGCGGAATTTTAAAAGCATTCAAATGTAACAAAAACACTGAACAGTTTGAATACATTTTCTCTCAAAATAAGGACATTCAGCTTTTGTTCGTAGTCTGTAATGGTATATTGATGGGTGACTGCTTGTTGAAGAACACATTTTCACAAGGTAGATTTTATCATAAACCACTTCAGCTATTAAAATAAAATAGTTCAAATTTTACAATGTCAAAGTTTTGTTTAGAAAAACAATTTTACAATCAATATTCTGACTTTTGACAAGCTTGATTTATATAGCACTGAAGCCTATCCCAGGTTGTATTCTAAACAAAGTAGAGTTTGTAGTTTCTACTTTGCTTATATCATACATTATTAACAGTGTTGTATTATGTTGCTTGGATTTTAGCTCTACGCTACTATTTTATTATTACTTACAACATTGTTTTTTGATTAATTCAATGCCTACATTTATTCAAACAATTTGCTCTTGTGCAAATAAAACTATGGAAATCCAAGAAATTGGATAGCTGTAGAAGGGGAGTAGATTAGAAGGAGAATTTCAGAGGATAATAAATATGTAAGTTTCCAGATAACACTAACATATATTGATATCTCAAGGACAAATTTTTCAACCCAGTGTTCATAGTCTCTTTCAGGTTAATTTAAATGACTTAAATTAGTTTCATGGTAAACTATCACCTATGAGTTTCGAGCATGAAATCAGTACTTGTGAAAGAGCCAGAAAATTATGAAATATTCTAATAGAAGATGAGCTGCTTTTCATATTTTATTTCAGTGGAGTATGTGTTACCTGATTTTCACAAGCCACATGGAGTAACAGAGCAGGTAACATACCACTGAGACCCCTTTCCTACTTCTCAAGATTCCTAGTTAGTTCAGAGATTGTTGGGCTGGTTATCTCACAGTTACAGCCTTATGTTCTTTACAAGTTCAAAGAAATGTTTACTGAAAAGCCAGTCAGCCTGGCCCAGGAGGACTGACTAGATTCTACTTAATATATACTTTGTCTAGATCAAAGAGCTAATATTAAGGTAGACTGTGAATGAAGAGTAGCTGGATGAGTTTGGATCAGGAATGATGAATTTTATATTTTTGGCATTACTAGTGATTTTTGTTTCACTAAAATGTTTTGAGTTTCCTTACTGGTTCTGACTGAAATTTGGGTTTCTGAGGGACTGGCCCTGGGAATTATTCTTGCCCACTCTTTAAAGAATGTCATCATTTTACAAAGATTTAAATACAGTCTTTATGTAGATGACTTCCAAATTCATATTCTCAGCCAAAACCTTTTCTCTAAGCTCAAAACATGAATAGCCAAATGATTACTTGCTATCTCCAATCTGATGTCTATCAGAGGTCAGAATTCAGGTATCAAAGTATATTCAACAGAAATCATGATTTCTTTCACCAAACTGTTTCATACTTCATGTCTCACTCATCAAGTATTACCCAAGTAGGAAGTTTAAGAATTGAATTATCTATGAATCCTTACTTCATATAACCACATATTCTCCAAAATAAACAATATATATATATTTTGTATCATGGAGTTTAACTGTATCACAGAGTTTTATGACAAATGGTGGGGTGGAGAGAGAGATTTACTAAGTTGTGTATCTCCAAAGAAAAGAATCAGTGGTTAGAAATTATAGTGAGCAGGTTTTGGCTCATTAGGATGAAAATCTATATTAAAGTCAGCAGTATCAAAAAATAGTATTTTTATCCTTATTCTACAAGGATTTTGACAAGGCAGATATACGAACAAATCTATTCATTACACAGAGCTAATGAGGCCTGACAAATTCCTTATTTATGGTAATTTCCCCTTCTTATCAGCTCCTTTGTCCATCCTTACAATAGATCTTCCATTCAAACTTTTCTCCCAGAAGATGACTAAACTTGTGAGTAATTTGAGAAGTGTTCACTTGTAGGATGATTGAAACAGTGAGACATTACAAGAAGTTAAACTCTAGCAAAGATATTCTGATTTGTGTGTGTGTGTACGATAGACAGGTAGACAGACATATGTACATCCATGTGTGTACCTATAGGTCTATGTGTGTACATGAATGTCTGTGTAGTGTTTTTATCTCACAGGCATACCAAAAAATTAAACCGTTAACTAAATTAGACTAGTGATTACAAACACAAGTCGGATAGTAAATGGTAAAGATGCCAAAACTCCTTAGACAAAGAAAGAGATAACTACATCGGAAAGCACTGGATGATAACTTGTAGAACTATGCACACAACAAATTCTTATGGATAGGAAAGTAATTTGGAACTTGGTCAAAAATATTCATCAAAATAAAATATATTTTCCCTGTGCCTTAATGCTTTACAGAGGAGGTTACACTTATTTTGTGTGTCTCCAAAGAACAGGATCAGTAGTTGGAAGTTATAGGTAAGCAGGTATGGGGTCACTTGGATGAAGTCCTGATAAGTATGTACTGTATAAAAAAGGATGAGAGGATGCAGACTAGAGGGTTTACCATTGAGGGAAGAAATTGGGCCTGAAAAGGACACTGTCTTTTTGACATACAGAATAAATTTCTATGTTGGGAGAAATATTAGATGATGAGTTAAGTTGTTTATTTTTGTTTCCTAGTAAACACTTTTCCTTCCCTTCACAACATATCTATTCTCTTTTTTCTCTCTTTTTTTATTTTTTTAAATTTAAATTTATTTATTTTAATTAGAGGCTCATTACTTTACAATATTGTATTGATTTTGCCATACATCAACATGAATCCGCCACGGGTGTACACATGTTACATATCTATTCTGTGTCAACAAATCACTACACTTAAGCTAGTTGTCTTTAAAATTTTTATACAGAATAATAAAGCACAAAGTATCACATATCATCAACCTGGGAGAATCAGAGATATCTTTGGTGAATAATAAAATGACTTGATTGTGCATTTCAGACTCAAGTGACCTAAGAGGGATACATTTTAAAAATAAGATAGTCTCTATATCTGTGAGTCTATTTCTTTTTGTTATATTCAATAATTTGTAGTATTTTTTCGATTTCACATATGATATACAGCATTTGTGTTTATCTGACTTAATTTACTTAGCATAATAACCTTCAAGTCCATCCATGTTATTGCAAATAGCAAGTTATAGATATCTCTGATTTTTAACAAACTTCATACTGTGACCAGAAAAATTTACTAACTCCTCCTCTCAGAGGATAAATAGCTATTTCACACTTCAAGATTCAGGACAAGTCAGCTTTTAGATAAAACTTGACCTCTGATTTAATACAAATTTCCTTCCCTGTTAGATGCAAGCTGTTCAAGAAGTTAAATTTGAGAGATTGATGCAAAAAACAAAACAAAACAAAAACAACAGATACATGCAATAGCGAGGGAGCACACATAAACTTTCTTTGACGCTTTTTACTCATTTACCCACAGGAACCCACACAAAATGGAAAGCATGGTGGTATATATGATTAGGACGCAAACACCCACATATACAAATCTTTACAGAGGGCCCAAAGCTGAAACTTTCTCACTTAGAGTAGGGTCAAGATGGGGCCTTGACAAATTGCTCTATGCCACTCTGATTCATTTTTTGATTCACTGGTAATGTTTGGAAAACTCTGGCTAAATGCCTGCCTTCTTTAGTGACTGCATGCTGTTGTAAACCTAAATGTTAAGCGAGAATTTTTGAACTAATGTGCAGTTTCCTGGGAGTAACTTTCATTTCTTGGGCAAATTTCGGGAGATGGTGAGGGACAGGGAGGCCTGGTGTGCTGCAATCTATGGGGTTGCAAAGAGTCAGATACAGCTGAGCGACTGAACAACAACAACAATATTCCTTTAACAGATTCATGTTTCATTCATTTCTGAAATATCCTATTGTATGATTCACATAGAAGTACTCTCTCACCTATATAATTTATTCAATTTGCTTATTCATATATCTTTCTCTCATTAAATCTCCATCCCTCAGTGGCAGGATAGGGACTGGTAATACAGAATTATGACGATACTGTCAAAGTGACTGGCATGTGAACATTACTGATTTTGATTGCAATAAAACACATGAAGACCTCATTTACTTCTGTTTGTGTTAAATTAGGCTTCCTTGGTGGCTAAACGGTGAAGAATCTGCCTGCAGGGTTTGATTTCTGGGTCAGAAAAATCCCCTGGAGAAGGGAATGGCTACCCACTCCAGTATTCTGGAGAATCCCATGGACAGAGGAGGCTGGTGGGCATACAGTCCATGGGGTCTCAGAGTCAGACAGGTCTGAGTGACTAACACTTTTTTTTCAAAACACAAGAAGACCACATTTACTTCTGTTTTTATTATTATAGGACTTATACATGTCTGAATATATGTGGCAATTTTCTATTATATATTTCTATCTTGAAACAGCCAGTAAAAAGTAAAATTTCACTTTCTGTATTATAGTACTTGTCATTGATAATTTTCAGATTTATTTTTCATACTGTCACCCTAAACATAAGAACTACTAGACACTAACTTCTTCATTTCCTTCCATCATCTAATTAAATTATTTAAAATATCACTTTCTTATTCCTTTTTTTTTTAAATTGTGTCAGCCACACTTATAGGCAGTTGTTTTCCCTATCACTTATATTTTAATTTACTAATTTTTATGGTACATTATGTAGTAACTTAATTCATTATTCTCACAGAATCTATAGCAGGAGAGTAAGGAATAGAAATGCACTATCTCTGTGGTTTGGGTCGAAGATAATTGGTCTAATGGGGTTTTGAGTTTGTAAATCCAAATCCAAAAATATAAAAATTCAAATGGGAGCCAAAAAAAATATGTTCTCAAGTTATTTAATACTATAAAATTAAGAAAGGTGATATTGTCTTTCAGTATTTCATATTCTAACTTTTGTGTCCAATTGTAGTTTGTCTTTTTTTTTTAATTTTCCCTTTAATGAAACACCATTTGGCATATAGTCAGTCAATTCAATTAAAGTTTCATTTTATGGATAATCATGAGAAATGAAAACCCTACTTATATTAAAAAAAAAATCTATTTCAGATTAACCAGTGTGCTTTAGAGGATGTGTAATCTTGTAGGCTTTGACACAAACAATGACATTTGCATTTATATACAACTACCATTTATAATAATCATGTAGCGCTGTATAACTATTGTAGGGTCAAATTCCTGAGATTTCATTTTCATTATATTTTCCTTGAAAAATTTGAAGAGAAAACAAGGAAACACAAATCCATTATAGATTTCCATGTGTAGTGTCTAAAGGTAAAACAAATATTTTGTATCTTTTTTGATAATAACTCATCAATAATTTAAGTACAATTAAAAAGCAGACACACCTCTCTGTTGGACCAGGAATATTTCTTTTATATTTCATGAGTCTTGTTAAAATTTTAATTTATAAAATATTTCTAGAATTCTATTGCTTGAAGAAATTTTATTTAAAATATTGTTTAATAAAATATTCAACTTTATATGTATTTTATAAGTATGCTAAAATTCCTCAATAGTTGGTAAAATACTTTAGGCCTAGAGATCTGCCTTGATTATTTATGCTTTTACTTATCCCAGTCCTCTGATGTAGTGAATTGTGTTTTTCCACCTTTTATGAATGACAAGAACTGGGCAAACAATACAAGAGGTTTCTTGAATCAGAAGCAGAAAGGAGGGCAACCAACTAGGGAAAAACCTAAAGAGAAATGTATGTCTAAATAGGAGAGAACCAAACATAGCCTTACCTGAGATCCCTGGGATAGATGCAAATAGATGTCAGTGAAAGGAATTCAGA
This sequence comes from Bison bison bison, assembly GCF_000754665.1. Lineage (NCBI taxonomy): Eukaryota > Metazoa > Chordata > Mammalia > Artiodactyla > Bovidae > Bison > Bison bison. Next base: position 111,501 of record NW_011494014.1, on the reverse strand, counting down.
AATCACAATTGATGAACTGGTGGAGGTCGATGGTGTCCTGCAAGAGTTTATAAAACCCAGGATGCTGCAGAGATTGGAGGGTTGCTTCTATTACACTGGAGAAAGTTTAAGTGTGTTATATAGATTTATGGGAGTGGGAAAGCAGCCACAGTGAGATTGTCCTAAAACTCCACAGGTATACTTCCCTCTCTTACTTGTGAACTAAGTCTTTATCTATAGTGCTAGTGATTCAGTCATGTTCAATTCTTTGTAACCCTATGGACTACAGTCCACCAGGCTCCTCAGTCGGTGGGATTCTCCGGACAAGAATACTGAATTGGGTAGCCATTCCCTTCTCCAGGGGATCTTTCCAACTCAGGGATCAAACCTGGGTCTCCTACATTGCAGGTGGATTCTTTATCATCCAAGCCACCAAAGTGGGGATGACAAAAAACACTGTCACTCTTCCTAGTTAAAAATGTATTAGCACATGTGGAAGGAAACAGACAATAACTCTTCATAAGATAAAGGCCAGACAATGTGCTAGACCTAGCAGTACGGCAGGGAGAGGGGCAGGAACATTGAGGAAACCACACTTTTGAGACAAGGAATATGGTACCTTCCAAAGATTAACTTTATTTTTTTTTTCTTTTTTTTTAAATTTTATTTTATTTTTAAACTTTACAATATTGTATTGGTTTTGCCAAATAAGTAACAACAGAAAAGGTCTTCTTAATGTTCCACCTCCTCAGACTAACAAATTTGCATAATAGCAACAAAATATTATTGAGAGAGCTATGGAGGAGGGATACAAGAATGAGAAGAAATCCTCTCTGAGGTGTAGTGCAGAGGAAATACCTAACACCAAGGGTGGAACAAAGGGACCAGAAAACAGACAAAACCCCTTTGCAACACTAGCCCTTATCAAGACACAACATATTGCTTGAAGAATTACAAAACTAGTGCACTGAGCACGACCATATTAACCATCCTCAAACCCGGCTTAATTCCTCACTAGATAATGCAAATCCTCATATTAAAATTATGGCAGAAGGAGACATGTTACTATTCCCAGGCTTAAAAACTGGATACCAAAATAGTGGCATTCTATTCAATATATTTGGCTTTCAGCAGAAAATCTGACACACAAAAGGAAAGAGACACACTCCCAAAAGACAAAGCAGTTAGCAGAACAAGACTCAGATATGACACATTTGTTAGGCCTATTAAATCTGACATGGAACTTAAATATGTTTAATATTCTAAAGACTCTAATGAAAAATATAAAAGATCACATATTTCAGCAGAGATGAAACTTACAGATAATGAAATGAAAATGTCTCAAATGAAACAAAGTCAATAGAAATTATCTAAAAGTTCAAAGAGGAACAGAAAAAACAAAAAACAAAAACACAGTGCATCCAAGACTATCAATAGCTGACATGCCTAATTATAATTCATAAAGAAATAGGACTGACGAAATCATGGCCAAGAATTTTCCAAATATGTTAACTCCTAAGCCACAAAATAAATTTATCAGAGCACAAATAAATAATGAAATAAAAACCTAAGAAATTGCTGGAAAAAAACTCTTAATGACATTGCACAGAGGAATAAAAATATGAATTATGGCAGATTTCTTGTTGTAAACTATGCAAGCCAAAAGAGAGAGAAACCTTTATAAGGTGCTAATGTGCAAAGATAAACTCAAACTCTCTGTGGTAGGTTTGCAATTCATCTATTTCAAAATTGTATAAAAATAAAAAGTTAACAAAAAGTAAATGAGTCATTCAAAAATCAAAAGACCTCCCAAAGGTCAGTTTTAGAGGAAACATTATTTCAAATTCTAACTTACTGCCTATTTTAATTCTGTGTTAAATTTGAAGGAATTCTTTATTATATGCCTTAAGTTTTAGAGGGTATTGTTATTTTTACGTTGGTGAATTTCAGAAGTCATCGTTGAGGTTCTTTGTTTTCTGAATATTATACATAGCTTCAACATGGAACTAAACATTTAACAAAGATAAACTTGTAAGGCAAATTTTTAAAAACATACTGATGAAAATAAGTGGGAATAAAAAATACTGTCAGGTACTCGTCTGGGCTCTGGGACAAAGGCATTTATTTCTGATCAAAGTTCAATCTTTACTTAATCTTAAGTTCGTTAGCTTCAAATTGAAGTCTCTCTTACTGTATTTTCTTTATCTTCCTTAAGATACTTATTCTCTATCAAGTGCCCTTACTTTCTTTACCTCCTTGACCTGTAAATCCAATTAGTTGTTTAATTACTATGACACTTGCTAGATTATGTGTCTATACATAGGTATATGTTTGTTTCTTCCCTACTTCATTAAGCTTATCCTTGATTCTAACACAATTATCCACGTAAATAAAACATGCAGCCCACCCCTTATTTTCATTTTCTCCAATAAACTTTTACTTTTCCCATGTCTGTATCTATATTTATAGCACATGAAATGCCACTGATCCTTCTCTGCCTTCTTACTTATCCTAGAAGACCTGAATTCTTTGCTAGCTTTGTTATTAACATCCTAAGCACCTCTGATTAGAAATTCTCAGTTTTTATTTATAACTTTAAAACATAGAGACTCTGCTGAGCTTATAACTAACCTCTCTATCCAAAATTTTACTCCCTTGCTTGTCCCAAAACTGTTTCCCTCAAGATGGAGAAATATCAAAGAAAAGGGGGGATTAAAATTATATACAAGTACCTTTATTGCTGTCCTTTGAAGGGAAAGGCTTTTGGATTAGTTTCCCAGGTATCCCCCAAGTCTCAAAAGATTGGCTTAAGAGTCAATGATTAAAGAATGTAAAGATGTAGAAACAATACCTGTTGGGCCAGGAAACTGGTAACAATTTAGACTATAAACCAGCCACACAGGCTCATCAAATCCCCAGTTCCCTGGAAAATATAAAAGTCTAACAGACATTCCTAAGTTGTGTGTGTGTGTGTGTGTGTGTTTGTGGTGGTGGGTTTTGTTGTTGTTTTTAAACAGGAAATAGACACCCAACAGATGAAAACTACTAACTGCAAGCACATAGACCCAAGTCTGACTGAAGCCAGAAGATTGGAGATGCTTGGAACTTCACCTTGATGCCAACCAATAGGAGAATTGTCCACAAGCTGATCACATGCCCTAAAGCCCCCTCCTTCATACTGCCTTTAAAACCCCATTCCTGAAAGCCATTAGGGAGTTTGGGTGTTTTGAGCACAAGCTGCCAATTCTTCTTACATGGTACCCTGCATGAAATGCTGTGCTTTCCTTCACTACAATCCAGTGTCAACAGATTGGCTTTACTGTTTGTGGCAAGAGGATCCAAGTTTGGTTCAGTAATATAACTGCTGATCTTAGTATGTTACATGATCATTTTATATCCATTCTTTCATTTTAACATTATTTGATAAAATATTCCACCTACCTCAGATAGCCAATGGTAGACTAAGGCAACTTACTTAGTTCAGAATATTTCTGAGACATATAAGAGATTTACAGATACAGCCTAAATTCAATTACCTCTAATCTGCCCTCAGCTTTTTTTGATTTAAATATTCTTTAAAAAGTGAGAATAAAACATGATACAAAAGTATGTTGTTGAGTGCTATTGACCATATAGAAGAGATTTTGTTATCTCCTTTCTTCCTACATCAGTATTTGTTTTAGGCACTCTGTTGTTTCATATCCTGCCTGCTTAAATATGGTAGTCACTCAAATCACATTTATCTTTTATTTCTCTGAGTCCTGCCTGTGTAATAATAAAATGGATACAGTTATACATGCCCTGTTCACCTTAAATGCTACCATGAAGACCACATAGTAATTGCATATGCAAAACTGCTTGATGAATTATCTGTGCTCTACTAATTTAGAGTAATAGACCACAATACTTACTTTTAAATTGCTTGAAAGCCCTATCAAGAGTCCTAAGACACTTCTAGATATAATTCATTTATAATGTAATATGACTCTAGTCATTTAAGAAGTGATAGGAAAACAATGGCTTTGGAATTGGATATATCTTTCCTTGTTAGAGATAAGAGACTGAGATACAATGAAAAGATGCAGTGTATTATTCTGTTTGGATAAATGATTCACTAAATCAAAAAGACAGTCCATTTGTTTCTTACTAATTTTAGTAGTTTTTACTCTGTTTTTGGAAGTTCATTATTCTGCCACTAAAGACTGTACAAGTTTACTAATGTAAGGTAAAGGGTAATTTTTGACTTATTTACATAACATTTTGGCATAAAAATAAATATATCCTTTTCTTGAATGGCATTGACTCTTCATTGAAATACACATAAGTTTCTTTTAAAAATGGACATTGGTGTAAACTTTTCTCATCGGGAAGAATAATTATGTTACTACTGTTTCCAGTGACCAAAATGCCTTAAAGTTCCCCTCAGCTTGACTAAACTTTAGACAGGATTCTTCTTAAGGGGTTTATGCCCTAACCTCCATTTTCTTATAGCACTTAGTTTAGAATGCTTGTAATTACATATTGTTTCTCTGCCCTTTGATATGTAAGGGGGTCTCTTGCCAGTTTTATAACCCAAGCAAATCCTTCTCAAAAACCTGGAAACCATCCCCTTGAAATGTCAAATTTTGAAGACATGAAGAATATAGCACCCCTATCTGTAAGTCTCTGTGTAAAGGTAGGAACCTAACTTTATACAGTGCTAGTTAAGCAAATGCAGATGGTATAATCACATTGACCAGACTTTCCACTACTTCAGCCTGATACTTAAAAGTCATCTTGCTTTTTGTTTCAACTGAGTTGAGCTCACTCTCTCTCTCGCTCTCTCTCTCTCTAATGCAATAGTTCTGAATAAAGTCTTCTTTACCTGTTTAATGGCATCTGGTGCAACTTTTCTTCAGTAAGAGAAAATATCATTCATATAACTGAATCATTACATTATTTGTCAGGACATTCAAAGCCATATTTGGAACTTAAGCAATAATGTAAGAAACTGTCCTAGTCAGTTCTAGGTTCTTTGTGGCTTAACAATAGAGATTTGTTTCTCACAGTTTTGGATACTGGAAAGTTAGAGAATAAGATGGCACCCAAACAGTAGACAAAAATATTAATACAAATTTTAAAAAATGAAAGCAACATATGAGATCTATCACAGAAAGCATGCCAACCTATCCATAATAGGGGTTCCAGAAGTAGAGGAAAGAGAGAAGGGGATTGAAAGTATATTTCAAGAAATTAAAATTGCAAATATCCCAAATTTGAAGAAGGAAATGGATATCCAGGTAGAAGAAGCACAGAGGGTCCCAAAGAAGATGAACCTAAACAGACATATCATAATTTAAATGGAAAAAGTTAATGATATAGAGAGGGTTCTAAAGGCAATAAGAGGTGTTTGACGAGCGTGGTCACTGTGACTTATCGCCTCCCCCGTCCCTGCTGCTCGGTTTTCTGGGTGTACAACCGGTGCACCTTCTCAGGCAGATGTTGACTGTCCAGAACCCCAAGAAGTCTTAGTTATCAAAGAAGCCTGCTTGCAGGTTGGTAGATAATGCCTCTCTGGTGCTGCGATTGCCCCCTTCTGGCTCTGGCTGCCTGTCACAGGAGGGGGAAGGTCTGCAGCTGGCTATCTCTGTTCAGTCCTTTGTTCCGAGACCGGGCCTGGCGGTGTCTTAGGTTAGGGCTGGCTTTTCGTGTGGTAGATATCCTACAGTCTGGTTTGCTAGCCCAAGTTAGATTGCTCAGATTGCCCTCGGGGCATTCAGGCCTGGTCCTTACTCTAAGCAATGCAGCCCGTGCCTCCCTGCCCAGCACCCGCTTGCTAGTGGTGGGTGCAGGCATCTGCGCTGCTTCTTCATTGGGAGAGTTACCATTGGGCTCGTAATCTGTGGGTTTTAATTATTTATTTTTCCTCCCTGTTATGTTGCCCTCTGTGCTTGCAAGGCTCGCCACAGACTCGGCAGTGAGAGTGTTTCCTGGTGTTTGGAAACTTTCTCTTTTTAAGACTCCCTTCCCGGGACAGAGCTCCATCCCTACCTCTTTTGTCTACCTTCAGAATGGGAGAAAATAATAGCAAATGAAGCAACTGAAAAACAACTAATCTCAAAAATATACAAGCAACTCCTGCAGCTCAATTCCAGAAAAATAAATGACCCAATCAAAAAATGGGCCAAATAACTAAACAGACATTTCTCCAAAGAAGACATATAGATGGCTAACAAACACATGAAAAGATGCTCAACGTCACTCATTATCAGAGAAATGCAAATCAAAACCACTACGAGGTACCACTTCACACCAGTCAGAATGGCTGCAATCCAAAAGTCTACAAGCAATAAATGCTGGAGAGGGTGTGGAGAAAAGGGAACCCTCTTACACTGTTGGTGGGAATGCAAACTAGTGCAGCCACTAGCCACTATGGAGAACAGTGTGGAGATTCCTTAAAAAACTGGAAATAGAACTGCCTTATGATCCAGCAATCCCACTGCTGGGCATACAACACCGAGGAAACCAGAATTGAAAGAGACACGTTAACCCCAATGTTCATAGCAGCACTGTTTATAATAGCCAGGACATGGAAGCAACCTAGATGTCCATCAGCAGATGAATGGATAAGAAAGCTATGGTACATATACACAATGGAGTATTACTCAGCTATCAAAAAGAATACATTTGAATCAGTTCTAATGAGGTGGATGAAACTGGAGCCTATTATACAGAGTGAAGTAAGCCAGAAAGAAAAACACCAATACAGTATATTAACACATATATATGGAATTTAGAAAGATGGTAATGATAACCCTGTATGTGAGATAGCACAAGAGACACAGATGTATAGAACAGTCTTTTGGACTCTGTGGGAGAGGGAGAGGGTGGGATGATTTGGGAGAATGGCATTGAAACATGTATAATATCATTTAAGAAATGAATCACCAGTCCAGGTTCGATGCAGGATACAGGATGCTTGGGGCTGGTGCACTGGGATGACCCACAGGGATGGTATGGGGAGGGAGGTGAGAGGGGGGTTCAGGATGGGGAGCACATGTACACCCGTGGTGGATTCACGTTGATGTATGTCAAAACCAGTACAATATTGTAAAGTAATTAACCTCCAATTAAGATAAATAAATTAAAAAAATAAAGGCAATAAGAGGAAAAACAAAGAATCAGTTACAAGGAAATTCTCATAAGGCTATCAGCAGATTTTTCTACAGAAATTTTGCAGACCAGAAGGGAATGGCAAAATACATAAGTCCTGAAATGAAAAACCCTGCAAATTAGGATGCTTTACCTAGCAAGATCATCGTTTAGAATAGAAAGGTGAGAGAATTTCTCAGGCAAGCAAAAACTATAAAAAGAATATAGCAATCCACGTGTGTATATGTGAGGAGGGGGAGATGTGGGGTGTGGAGTGGGAGATGTGGGGTGGGAGGGAGAGATGTGAGGTGTGTCGGGGTGAGGGTGTAAATATGAGATTGTTTTGTGCTAAGGGAAAGACTGGGACAAGTGTGAGGAGGGTGAGATGGGGTGTCAAGGGCAAGATGAGGTGTCGTATGTTCAGATTGAGTCAGGGGTTTTGTAGGAAGAGAAGTAGATGTGTGTGTATTTGAGGAGGGAGAGACAGGTTAGAGTGTGTGTAGACAATGGGGTATGGATGTGAAGGGAGAGATGAGGTATAGAGGGAGAGATGTGCATATGTGTGTGTCGGGGTGGGGGAAAGGAGAGAAAGGGTTATTTGTGGGAGGGTGTGTGTGTAGAGAAAAGGTTGTTGTATATGGAGAGAAGGGGATGAGTAAGTGATGGGAGAGATGAGTGTGTGTATGGAGAGATGACTTGGGTGTGGAGTTAAGATATGCATGTCTGTGTTACTGTGCATGTGGAAAATGGTGTGTGGAGGGAGAGATGGATTTGTGTGTGTGCATGGATGAAGAGATTGGGGTTGTGGAAGAGACAGGAGGATGAGGAAAAGAGATGCAGGGCAGTGTGAGGGAGAGAAAGGTGTGTGAGTGCTTTTGTGTGTGGAATGACAGAGGTGCATGTGGGTACACACAGAAACTGAGGTATGAGCGTGGAGGAAGACAGGTGTCAGTTTGTGGGCAGAGAATGGGTTGTAAATATGGATGGAGGGAAGAGGCATTGTGTGTGTAGAGAGAGAAGGGTATAGGAAAAGATGGGTGTGGGTGTGTGTGTGGAGAGAGACTGGTGTGGGAGTACATGGAAGTACAAAGGAGTATGTGTATGGAAGGAGGGATGGGAGAGTGTGGGGTGTATGTGAATGAACAGGTAGGATATGGGTCTTTGTGGGGGTTTTCTGAATGGACTAGGGTGTGTGTATGTGTGCATGTGTGGAGAGAGGAGGTTGATGTGTGTGGAGAGGCAGATTGGGTGGGTGAATGGAGGGAGAGAAAAGTGTTTGTGTATATGGAGAGACTGAGGTGGGGGTGTGGAGGAAGGAATAGGGTTGTGGTGTGCTTGTGTGGAGTGATGGAGTTTGGGTGTGATTTTGAAGAGACAAGTATGTGTGTGTGTATGTAGAGAGGAAACGTGTGTGTGTGTTTAGAGAGAGATGGGGAATATGAAAAGGGACATAGGGTGTTATTGTGTGTTGGTTCATATATGTGTGGAGATTTGGGTGTTGGTGTTGAGGGTGAGAAGGGGGTTATGGAAGAGACATGTATGTATGTGAGAGACAGCTGGGGGTGTGCGAGGTGACCAGGGAGTGTGGAGGTAAAGATGGGTGTATGTCTCTGTGTGTGTTTATATGTACGGAAAAAGAAAAAGGTGCATGTGTGTGTATGAAGCAGGGAGAGAGATGCAGGGTATGTATATAGACAGTGGCCTGAGTATGTGTTCATGTGCACTAGTGGACAGATTGGAGTGTTTATGGAGGAGAGTCATGTGTGTAAATGTATGTGCATAGAAAGATGTTTGCTGTGATAGAAGAGAAATAGTTGTATGGGATGTGTTTGTGTAGAGAAGGGGTGGTTGTGTATGGAGGGAGGGTTGGGGTGAGTGAGAGATATGGGTGGTTTTGTTTATCTGTGTTTGGAGAGACTGGGCTGTGTGTGCATCTGTATATGCATGGGGAAAGACAGGTGTGTGTGTGTAGTAGAAAAAGATGTGTGTAATTGTGTATATAGATGCTGGGGCTAAGTGGGGAGTTAGAGACTAGGGTGAGGATGTTTGAGTGGAGAGAGTAGTATGTGTGTATGTTACAATGTATGGACAGCCTGGGATGGGGTTGCAGAGGGTGGAAAAAGGGTGTGGATGTGTAGAAATGGGGTTAGCACATATTTTTGGAGAGACAGGTGTATGTGTGTGTGGTGGGAAAAACAAGTATGTATCTGTGTAGGGAAAGGTGATGGATGAAGATAGTGAAACCAAATATCAGAGTGTGCAGGTGTCTGTGGAGAGTTTGGTATATGGGTATTGATGGTGGGACAGGTTGTGGAGGGAGAGATGAGGGTGTGTGTGTGTATGGAGGGAGAGGCAAGGGTGTGTATGTGCGTGTAAGGAGAGATGGGTGTGTGTCTGTGGAGGGAGAGATGGGTGTGTGTCTGTGGAGGGAGAGATGGGTATGTGTCTGTGGAGGGAGAGATGGGATTGTTTGTTTAGAGAGAAACTGAGGTTCTGGAGGGAGAGACAGCCAGATGTGGAAGAGTATTCAGGTATAATTTGGAGAAAGATGAGTGTGGTTGCTTGTGTGGAGAGACATGTGTGTGTTTGAATGTGTAAAGATGAGAGATGTGTAGAGGGAGAGGCAGGGTGTGCGGGTGTGTGTGTATGGAGGGAGAGATGAAGTTTGGGTCTTTGTGAGTGTGTGGGGACTGGTGTATGTGTGCAGAGATGGGTGTGTGTGTGTGTTTATAAACATAGAGATGGTTGTGTTGTGGTGAATGATGGAGAGGTGTGGAGACAGATGGGTGTATGTCTGTATATGTGTGTGTGTGTTTCTGTGGATAGAGGATGAATGGGGTGTGTGTGTGTGTGGAGAGAGAGAGATGGTAGCATGAGAGGGTAGTGTGGGGTGTATTTGTATAGAGAAATGGTTATCATGTATGGAGGGAGTGTTGGGGTGAGTGAGGCAAGGGAGAGATGGGTGTTTATGTGCGTTGGTGTATAGACTGTGATAAGGGTATGGAGAGAGGAATGGGTGTGGGTGTAATTTTGAGTGTGGAGAAATGGGTTTTGCATGTGTTTTGTGAAAGCTGGGTTTGTGTGGGTAAGGCAGGCATGCAGTATAGATCTGTGTGTGTCTGGAGACACTGGGCTCTGTGTGTTTGTGAGCATATGGGGAGAGACTTGGTGTGTGTGTATAGTGTAAAGTGTGTATGTGTGGATAAATTATGGTGTTTGGGTATGAGTGGGGAGAGAGAAAGACATGTTTGCGTATGTTTGTGGAGAGATGAATGTATATGGGATGTGCAGGAGAGACAGGTGAGTGTATTTGTGTAGAGACTGGAGGATGGATGTGGCCTTAAAGATGTGTGTGTGTGTGTGTGTGTGTGTGTGTGTGGATGGAGAGAAGAGAGGTGTGGGTAGGGAGTAACAGGTGTCTCTCTATTTATAGGGAAAGATCGGTGGTTGCAGGGAGAGATAGAGTTAATGGGATAGAAAGAAGGGGTATGTGAAAGGAGAAGGGGATGTGAGTTTTCAGTGTATGGAGAGAAGAGTATGTGTATGTGTGTTTTGTAGAGATTGGGGAGTATGAGTTTTTGTAGAGAGACCAATGTGTGTGTATCAAATGACTACGTTGTGGCTGTGGAGTGTGAGCTGGACGGGTATTGAGGGTGAGAAGGAGGTGTGTGTTTAGAGGAAGAGACAAGTGGGATGGAGAACGGAGGAAGAGACAGAAGAGTATGGTTTTGTATGTACATGGAGAATTTGGGCTACGTATGTTTGAGTGCAAAGACTGGGATGTGTGTCTCTGTGTGTGGAGTGACAGGTGTGTCAATGTGGAGGGAGAGATGGGGATGGTGTAGAGATAGAGACGTGTGTGTGTGTGTAACAGGAGAGATGTGGGTACTGTGTGGAGGGAGATATGCAGGGAGATTCAGGCAGGCTGTGGAGGGAGAGATGAGTGTGTGCTTTGTATGTATGTGGAAGGATGGGTTTTTGTGTATGTATGTTTGTCCATGTGTATGGAGAGATTTGGGTGTGAGTGTGGAGGGAGAAATGGGTATGAGTGTGTGTCTGAAAGACTGGGTTGTACATTTGCATGGAGAGATGAGGGTGTGTGTGTTTGGAGAGATGGGAGATATGCAGCGATGGGTGTGTGTGCATGGATAGAGAGATGCAGTTTGGGTCTTTGTGGGTGTGTCTTTGAGAAATAGAAGTGTGCATTTGTGTGGAGACTGGTGTGTTTGTGTGGAGGGAGAGGTGGAGGAATCTGTAGAGGGACAGACTGTGCATGTCTGAACGGAAGGATGGGCTATTGTGTCAGTGTATGTGGGCAGGGAGAGACATGGTGTGTGTGTGTGTGGGGGGGGGAGGCTGGGCTCTGTGTGTGTTTGTAGGAGCAGGGAGAGAGACCTGGGTACATGAGTGTGTGTGTGGATACTGTGATGTGTGAGTGGGTATGTGTGGGGAGAGACTGGGTTATTCTGAAGGAGAGACGTGTCTGTGTGTGGAGGAAGAGATGGGGGTATGGAGGAAGTAACAGGGTTCTGTGTGGTTTGTGTAGAGAAGGGGTAGTTTGTGTTTAGGGAGAAATGGGTATAGATGTGGAGTGGGAGATAGGGGTGTGGAGGGAGGGACAGAGAGTCTCTATGTGTTGGGGTATATGTATGTCTGTGAAGAGATGGTTGTATGTAGGTGGTGAGGTAAGATGTGGGTTGTGGAGAGACTGGGGTGTACATGTGGAGGAAGAGATGTGTGTGTGTAGAGCCTGAGTTTTGTGAGTAGAGAGGAAGACTGTGGTTGAGGAGGGAGATATGTTCGGGTAGTGGAGAGAGAAACGAGGGGACATGTATGGTGTACAGGTTGGGTATGGAGGGAGAGACAGGCTTGTGCATTGTTGTATATGTGGACAGAAGGGTGTATGTGTCTGTGTGGAGACTTGGGTGTGAGTATGGAGGAAAAGTGTGTGTGGGTGCATGGAGAAACTGGAGTGTAAATACGGAAGGAGAGATGGGATGTGTGTGGAGAGATGGAAGATGTGCAGAGGGAAAGACTGGGTATGTGGGGGGGTGTGAATGTATGTGTAGAGACTGCTGTATGTGTGATGAAATTGGGATTGTGCACGTGAGATTTCTGTGATTTTCTTTAGAGACTGGAGTGGATTGTGTTGAGCCATGAAGAGATGTGGAAACAGAGATGGGGAGTGTGGAGGGAGACTCAGGAAGGGACATGGAGGGAGAGACAGGCATGTAGATGTTTGTGTTTGTGCATGTGGAGAGACTGGGGTGTAAGCATAAAGGGAGAAACAGGGGTGTGTGTCTGTGGAGATGTGTTAGGGAGATATGGGTGTGTGTGTGTGGAGGGAGAGACATGGTGGGGTGTGTGTGTGTAGGAACAGGGATGGGTCTGGTTGTGGAGAGGGTGGGATATGTTTGGAGGGAGAGACGTGTATCTGAGAATGTAGGCAGAGACAGTGGGGTGTTGAGGAGCTGACAGGGTGTTGGTGTGTGCATGGAATGTTGTCTGTATTCTGTGTGAGGGTACTTAGGGTGAGGCAAGAGTTAAGGAGGGTGAGTCAGGTGTGTGTGTGTGTGGAGGGAGAAATGGGTTTGTGTGTAGATATTCATGTATGTGTAGAGAGGAGACTGGGGTTGTGAAGGGAGAGCCAGGAGAGTTTATGGAAGGAGAGATGATAGAACATGGAGGAAGATTCATGGGGTGGGTATAGAGGGAGAGAAATATGTGTGGGTGTTTTTGTGTGAGTGTGTGTAAAGACTGGGGTATGAGAGTGGAGAGACAGGTGTGAGTGCGTGGGGAGAGACTGGGGTGTATATGTGGAGGGAGAGATGGGGGGTGTGTATGGAGAGACATCAGCTGGGTACAGGGAAAAATGGGTGATGGGGGGTTGTTGAAGGAGAGATGCTGTTTCTTCTTTTGGAGTGTGTGTGTGCCTGTGTATATGGAGAGACTGGTGCATGTACACATGGAGGTAGAAAATAGTGTGTGTAAGGAGAGATGTGGGGGTATAAGGGTGTGAGTTTGTGAATAAGGAGACACAAAATGGGACTCTGTGTATGTTTTATGGAGATACTAGGGACTGCCACTGTGCATGTGTGGAGAGACAGGTGTGTGTGTGTGTGTGTAGAGACTGCGGTGTGTTTGAATGGAGAGACATGTGTGTATATGTGTGTGAAGAAAGAGATGGGAATATGGAGGGAGAGACGAGGGGTATGGAGGAGAGAAGAGGGTGTTGGTGTGTGTTGGCGGGTGAATGTGGAAAGCTGAGTGTGTGGGTGCTTTGGAGGAGAAGAAATGGGTGTGTGTCTCTGAAGGGAATTTTGAGTTAGAGTGTGTGTGTGTAGAGACTGGGGTATGGGTGTGAGAGAGAGACAAGGATATAGAAGGAGAGATGTGCACATGTGTGTATCTGAGGATGGAGAGACATGGCTGTATGGGTGTAGAGAAGACACTGTATATGAGGAGAGAGGTGGAGTGAGTGAGTGGAAGGAGAGACTCAGTGTCTGTGTGTATGAGAGATGGGCAGGAGTGTGGAGAGGATCAGGGTTATGTGCTTGTGTGGAGTGATAGAGTTTCAGTATGCTTTTGGAGACGTGTGTTTGTGTGTGTGTGTACAGGGGGAAAAAGGGGTGTGTGTGTGTTAGGGAGATGGGGGTGTGGAGACAGAGATGGGTGTTATTGTGTGTCAGTACATGTGTGTGTAGAGAGTTGGGTTTGTGTGGGTGTTGAGGGTGATAAGGGGGTTGTGGAGGGAGACACAACTGTATGTGTGGAGAAACAGAAAGCTGTTGATGTGGTAAATAATTGGGTGTGGAGGCACAATGGGTGTGTATTTCTATGTCTGGAGAAAGAGGTGTGTGGAGGGGAGGGAGTGAAGGGGAGTGTGTGGAGGGAGAGATGAGGGGAATGTGTAGAGAGACAGATATAGTGTAGGTCTGTGTGTTGTGTTTGTGTGTATAAAGACTGGGTTGATTGTCTATGTATGTGTGTAGAGAGACTGGTGTGTGTTTGGAGAGACTGGAGTGTCTTGGGAGGAGAGTTGCATGTGCATATGTATGTGAGGAAAGAGAGATGTGTCTGTGGCAGGAAAGAAAAAGTTGTATGGGGGTGTGTTTGTATAGAAAAGGGGCTGAAGTGTTTGGAGGGAAAGATGGGTTTTTTATACCCCTGTTCATGTGGAAAGACTGGGCTGTGTGTTTGTGTTTGCTTGTTTATAATGTGTGTGTATGTAGAAACACACACACTTATGAGTGTTTGTGTGTCTGAATAGATACTGAGATTCAACATGGAGGTAAAGATGTGGGTGAGGGTATCTGTGTGAAAAGATTAGTGTGTTTGTGTGTGTGTTACTGTGTGGATAGACTGGAATGGTGTTGTGGAGGGAGGAACTGGGTATGATTATGTGTGTGAAGAAGTGGGGTTTGCATGTGTTTTTTCAGAGCTAAATATGTGTGCATGGAAGGAGAAATTGGTGTGTGTCTGTTTAGGAAATGGGAAGAGTAAATGTCGACATTCTAGGAATCAGTGAACTAAGATAGACTGGAATGGGTGAATTTAACTCATATGACCATTATATCTACTACTGTGGGCAGGAATCCCTTAGAAGAAATGGAGTAGCCATCATAGTCAATAAAAGAATCCAAAATGCAGTACTTAGATGCAATTTCAAAAATGACAGAATGATCTCTGTTCATTTCCACGGCAAACAATTCAATATCACAGTAATCCAAGTCTATGCCCCAACCAGTAACTCTGAAGAAGCTGAACAGTTCTATAAAGACCTACAAGACCTTACTAGCAGCCAAAAAAGATGTCCTTTTCATTATAGGGGACTAGAAAGCAAAAGTAGCAAGTCAAGAAACAACTGGAGTAACAGGCAAATTTGGCCCTGGAGTACAGAATGAAGCAGAGCAAAGGCTAAAAGAGTTTTCCCAAGAGAACACACTGGTCATAGCAAACACCCTCTTCCAACAACACAAAGGAAGACTCTACACATGGACATCACCAGATGGTCAACACTGAAATAAGATTGATTATTTTCTTTGCAGCCAAGATGGAGAAGCTCTATACAGTCAGCAAAAACAAGACTGGGAGCTGATTGTGGCTCAGATGAAGAACTCATTATTGCCAAATTGAGACTTAAATTGAAGAAAGTGGGGAAAACCACTAGAACATTGAAGTATGACCTAAATCAAATCCCTTATGATTATACAGTGGAAGTGAGAAATAGATTTAAGGGACTAGATCTGATAGAGAGAGTGCCTGATGAACTATGGAATGAGGCTCATGCCACTGTATAGGATATGGGGATCAAGATCATCCCCAAGAAAAAGAAATGCAAAAAAAGCAAAATGGCTGTCTGATGAGGCCTTAAATAGCTTGAAAAGAAGAGAAGTGAAAAGCAAAGGAAAAAGGAAAGATATACCCATTTGAATGCAGACTTCCAAAGAACAGCAAGGAGAGATAAAAGAGTCTTCCTCAGGGATCATTGCAAAGAAATAGAGGAAAACAACAGAATGGGAAAGACTAGAGATCTCTTCAAGAAAATTAGAGAAACTAAGGGAACATTTCATGGAAAATAGGCTCAATAACAGACAGAAGTGGTATGGACCTAACAAGCAGAAGATATTAAGATGAGGCAGCAAGAATACACAGAAGAATTGTGCAAAAAAAGATCTTCATGACCCAGATAATCACAATGGTGTGATCACTCACCTAGAGCCAGACATCCTGGAATGTGAAGTCAAGTGGGCCTTAGAAAGCAACATTACGAACAAAGCCAGTGGAGGTGATGGAATTCCAGTTGAACTATTTCAAATCCTAAAAGATGATACTGTGAAAGTGCTGCAATCATTACGTCAGCAAATTTGGAAAATTCACCAGTGGCCACAGAACTGGAAAAGGTCAGCTTTCATTCATATCCCAAAGAAAGGCAATGCCAAAGAATGCTCAAACTACTGCACAATTGCACTCATCTCACACGCTAGTAATGCTCAAAATGCCCCAAGCCAGGCTTCAGCAATATGTGAACCATGAACTTCCAGATGTTCAAGCGGGTTTTAGAAAAGGCAGAGGAACCAGAGATCAAATTACCAACATCTGCTGGATAACTGAAAAAGCAAGAGAGTTCCAGAAAAACATCTATTTCTGCTTTATTGACTATGCCAACGCCTTTGACTGTGTGATTCACAATAAACTGTGGAAAAATTCTGAGAGATGGGAATACAAGACCACCTGACCTGTCTCTTGAGAAACCTATATGCAGATCAGGAAGGAACAGTTAGAACTGGATATGGAACAACAGACTGGTTCCAAATAGGAAAAGGAGTACGGCAAGGCTATATATTGTCACCCTGCTTTATTTAACTTATATGCAGAGTACATCATGAAAAATGCTGGGCTGCAAGAAGCACAAGCCGGAATCAAGATTGCTGGGAGAAATATCAATAACCTCAGATATGCAGATAACACCACCCTTATGGCAGAAAGTGAAGAGGAATGCAAAAGCCTCTTGAAAGTGAAAGTGGAGAGTGAAAAAGTTGGCTTAAAGCTCAACATTCAGAAAACATTCAAAAAAGATCTTGGCATCTGGTCCCATCACTTTATGGGAAATAGATGGGGAAACAGTGGAAACAGTGGCTGACTTTATTTTGGGGGGCTCCAAAATCACTGCAGATGGTGATTGCAGCCATGAAGTTAAAAGACGCTTACTCCTTGGAAGGAAAATTATGACCAACCTAGAGAACATATTTAGAAAGATGGTAACAATAACCCTGTGTACGAGACAGTAAAAGAGACACTGATGTATAGAACAGTCTTATGGACTCTGTTGGAGAGGGAGAGGGTGGGAAGATTTGGGAGAATGGCATTGAAACATGTATAATATCATGTATGAAACGAGTTACCAGTCCAGGTTCGATGCACAATACTGGATGCTTGGGGCTGGTGCACTGGGACGACCCAGAGGGATGGTATGGGGAGGGAGGAGGGTTCAGGATGGGGAACACATGTATACCTGTGGCGGATTCATTTCGATATTTGGCAAAACTAATACAATATTGTGAAGTTTAAAAATAAAATTTAAAAATTAAAAAAAAAAAGCAAAGACATTACTTTGTCAACAAAGGTCCGTCTAGTCAAGTCTATGTTTTTTCCAACAGTCATGTATAGATGTGAGAGTTGGAATATAAAGAAAGCTTAGTGCAGAAGAATTGATGTTTTGGAACTGTGGTGTTGGAGAACTCTTGAGAGTCCCTTGGATTGCAAGGAGATCCAACCAGTCCACCTAAAGGAGATCAGTCCTGGGTGTTCACTGCAAGGACTGATGTTGAAGCTGAAACTCCAAAACTTTGGCCTCCTGATGCGAAGAGCTGACTCATTGGAAAAGACCCTGAATTTGGGAAAGATTGAGGGCAGGAGGAGAAGGAGATGAAAGAGGATGAGATGGTTGGATGGCATCACCGAGTCAATGGACATGAGTTTGGGTAAACTCTGGGAGTTGGTGATGGGCAGGGAGGCCTGGCTGCTGCGGTTCATATGTCACAAATAGTCAGACACGACTGAGTGACTGAACTGAACTGTTTAGGGAGAGATGGGGGTGCAATGGGAGAGATAGGGTATCAGTGTCTGGAGATTTAGTGTGTATCAGTATTGAGTGTGAGGTTATGGAGGGAGTGACAGGGTTGCGTTGTATGGAGGGAGAGATGAGATTGTGTGTGTGTGTGTGTGTGTGTGTGTGTGTAGGGAGAAATTGGTGGTTCAGGGAGAGACCGGGCAAATGGGAATGAGAGATGTGAGTGTGTGCAAAGAAAACAGGCGTGTCTTTTCTTGGTGTATAAAGAGATGGGTGTGTGAGTGCTTTGGAGAGACTGGATAGTGTGTGTTTGTGTTGAGAGACCTGTGTGTGTGTGTATGTGTGTACAGACTGGGTTGTGAGTGTTGATGGACAAATATGTGTTTGTGAGTCAAGCAATGGGATTAGTAAGTGAGAGCCAGAGGACTGCTGATGGACAGTAGGTGGTCATGTGTTTGGAGGAAGATACAGTGGCATATATTTCTGGTGGAGACTGGAGTGTGTGTGTGTGTGTGTGTGTGTGTGTGTGTATGTATGTATGTATGTAGGCAGAAATAAGTCTTTGTGTGTGGAGGGAGAGACAGGAAGAATGTGTAGAGGGAAGGTGGTAGATATGTGGAGGGAGAGAAGGGCTATTGTGAAGGTATATATTTGGAGGGAGAGGTATGGGGTGTGTGTGTGTAGAAATTAGGCTTTGTGTTATTTGTAAGCACAGGGGGAGAGACTTAGGTGCATGTTTGTGTGTGGACAGACTTTCATGTGTATGGGTATGTGTGGGGAGAGACCAGAGTGTGTTTGGAAGGATAGAAGTGTATGTATGTGAGAGATGGAGGTATGAAGGGAGTAGCAGGGTTGTGTGTGGGGGTGTGTAGATAAGGGGTTATTTTGTATTTTAGGAAGACATGGGGATGTGGGTGTGAAGTGGGAGATGGGGTTGTTGATGATGGAGAGATGGTATCACTGTGTGTTTGGGTATGTCTGTGTGTGTGAAGTGTTGGGTATATGAGAGCGTTAAGGGTAGGATGGGGGTTGTGGAGGGAGACTAGGGTGCATATATGGAGGGGAGATGGGTTTGTGTTTTTGTGTGTATGTGTGTGTGTGGAGACTGGGTTGTGTCTGTTGAGAGGTAGTTGAGAAGGGAGATATGTTTGGGTGCAAGAGGGAGAAATTGAGGGAATGTGAAAGGAGATTTCAGTGGGGGTGCAAAAGGAAGAGACAGGCTTGTGATTTTTTGGAGAGATGGGTGTATATGTCTTTGTGTTTGTGTGTGTGTAGAGACTAGGGTATAGATTGTGGAGGGAGAAACAGACACATGAGTGTGTGGAGAGATGAGTATAAATGTGGACAGGGAGATTGCAGTGTGGGTGGAGAGATAGGAGATATGAAGAGAGACAGACTGGGTCTGTAAGCATGTTTGTGTGTGTGTTGAGGGAGAGACGCAGTTTGGGTCTTAATGGGGGATGTGTGTATGTTCTGTGTAGAGACTTGTGTATGTGTGTGTGTGTGTGTGTGTAGAGATTGGTGTGTATGTGGTGAATGATAAAGGGTGTGGAAACAGATGGGTAAATGTCTGTGTGTTTATGTTTCTGTATATGGAGAAAGAAAGAGGTGTGTGTTTGTGTGTGTGTGTGTAGAGATGGCTATGTGCGTTTGTGTGCACATGTAGAGACTGCATTTGGAACACAGTCATGAGTGTGCGATAGAGGAAGAGATGTGGGTGTGGAGGGAGGGACAGGGTTGTATGGGGGTGTGTTTTTGTAGAGAAGGGACATTTGTGAATGGAGGGAGTATCAGAGTGAGTGAGTAGGGAGAGAGAGAGGTGTTTTTGTATGTTAGACTAGGAATAACAGGATAATGGATAGACTGAGGTGGGGTTGTGGAGAGAGGAACTGGGGTGTAGGTGTAGTTACATGAGTGGAGAATGGAGTTTGTGTGTGTGTTTGAAGAGATGGGCATGTGTGGATGAAGGCAGAGATGCAGTGCGGTCTGTGTGTCTAGAGAGATCAGGCTCTACGTGTTTCTGAGCACGTGGGAAGAGACTGTGTGTAAGCAGACTGTGGTGTGTGTATGGGTATATGTGGGAAAAGACTGGGTGTCTTGAAGGCAGAGACATATGTCTGTGTATAGAGGGAGAGATGGTGGGTAGAGGCAAAGAGAGAAACTGTAAAGGGAGAGAGAGGATGTTAGTTTGTGCTGGGGCATGTGTGTGTGTGGTGAGTTGGTGTATGTGGGTGGTAAGGATGAGACAAGTTTGTGGAGTGAGTATGTGTGAACAGACAGAAGAGTTTTATGGGGTGCAGATACATATGTGTGTATGTGTAGAGAATGGAGTATGGTTGTGGAGTTAAAGATGTGTTTATGTGTGTGTTTCTGTGTGTACATGAAGAGATAGAAGGTGAGGGGATGGAGATAAGGGTTGTTTGTGTGTATATGTGTGACTGTGTAGGGAGAGACTGATGGTTGCAGAAAGAGGATGAATGGGAAGGAGAGATGGGGGTGTATGGAATGAGACAGATGTGTGGGTTTTGGTTATATGGAGAGAAGGATGTGTGAGAGACTGATTTGTGACTGTGTGGATAGAGTAGTACATTTGTGTGTCAAACAATAGGGTTGTCTATGAGAAGGAAGAGCCAGAGGAGTGTGGGACACAAGTCAGAGGTTCACGTGTGGAGAGACAGAAAAGCATGATGGAGGGAAAGACAGGGGAGTATTGTGTATATGTGTGTGTGTAGAATATGGGCTGTCTGTGTGGGTGGAGATTGGGGTGTGGGTTTTGGTGTGTATGTGTGTCTGTGTGGAGCAACAGGTGTGTCAATATGGAGCAAGAGGCAGTCTGGTGGAGAGACAAAGAGTATATCTGCACAAACGGGTGTGTGTGTGTGAAAGGAAAGACAGAGATGTGTGATGTGTGTGTGTGTGTGTGTGAATGTGTGTGAGGGACTATGGTTGGGTGTAGAGGGACAGATGGGGACACAGATGGAGAGACACATGTGTGTATGTATAGAATATGGTCAGAGTACATTTGTGTATTGGGACTGGTGTGTGTGTGTCTATCTGTGTGAATGTATTTAGAGACTGGGCTGCGGATGTGCTGAGCCATAGGTGGGGTGTAGAGAAATAAGCAACTTGGAATTTTATGTATATAGAGAGATTAGTGTATGTGTCTGTGTATGTGTAGAGACTGGGGGATGAGGGTGGGGGAGAAACAGATTGTGTGTGTGTGTGTGTGTGTGTGTGTGTGTGTGTGTGTGTACAGACTGAAGTAAAATGTGCAGGAAGAGATGGGGTGCTTGGTGTGGATATATGGGAGATGTGTAGAGGGATAGATGAGGTGTGTGTGGAAGGAGAGACAAAATTCAGGTCTCTGTGGGGGTATATGTTCATGGATACTGGGGTGTGGGTGTGTAGAGATGGATGTGACTGAGAGACAGGGTGTGTGGAGGCAGAGATTGGTGTATGTTTGTGTACATGTTCCTGTGTATGAAGGAAGAAAGGAGTGTGTATCTTTGGGGAGAAAGGTGGGGAGTGAGTGGAGGGAGAGATGTGGTGTGTGTGTGTCTGTAAAGATTGGGCTGTATGTATGCATATGTGCATGTGTCTCCACACACATGGAAAGACTAGATTGTGTTTGGAGGAGAGTCGTGTGTGTATGTGTCTATAGAGGGAGAGACATGGGATGTGAAGGAGAGAGAGGGTTGTATGAGGGCAGGTTTGTGTAGATAAGGAGTTGTATATAGACAGAGTGTCAGGATGAGTGAGTGGAAGGAGAATGGATGTTTCTGGGTGGGTGTGTGTGTAGAGAGAGAGAGAGGGAGGTCTGAAGAGGGAGAGAAGGTGTAGGGGTGTGTATGCGTGCGTGTGCATGTGCGTGTGTAGGGAGGGATTGGTGGTTGCAGGATAGACTGGGTGAATGTGGATGGACAGAGGAGGTGTCTGGACAGATGGAGGTGTCTGGGTTTTCAGTGTATGGAAGGTTGAGTGTGTGTCTGTGTGTGTACATAATGGTGTGTGTGTGTGTGTGTATGTAGAGAGAGAGGCCATGGTGGAAATGTGTGTGTGTGTGTAGAGAGACTGAGGTGTGGGTGTGAATGGAGAAAGAGGATACAGAGGGAGAGACATGCCATGTGTGTGTGGAGGGAGAGACAGTTGTGTGTGTGGAGAGAGACATAGGGATGTGTGGAGAGAGACATAGGGATATGTGGAGGGAGACATAAGTGTTTGTATATGTGGAGTAACTTGGATAGGGGTATGGAGGGAGGAAAAGGGTTGAGGATGTGCTATGTGGAATGATGAGGTTTGGGTGTGTTTCTGGAGAGAGATTGTGTGTGTATATGTGGAAACTATAAAACTCAAGCTGGAAACAAGATTACTGGGAGAAATATCAATAACTTCAGATATGGACATGACACCATCCTAATGACAGAAAGCAAAGAGGAACAAAAAAACCTCTTGATGAAGGTGAAAGAGGAGAGTGGAAAACCTGGCTTAAAACTCAACATTCAGAAAACTAAGATCATTGCATCTGGTCCCATCACTTCATGGCAAATAGATGGAGAAACAATGGAAACAATGAGAGACTTTATTTTATTGGGCTCCAAAATCACTGTGGATGGTGACTGTAGCCATGCAACTAAAAGATGCTTGCTCCTTGGAAGAAAATCTATGACAAACCTCAGTTCAGTTCAGTTCACTCGCTCAGTCGTGTCCGACTCTTTGCGACCCCGTGAATAGCAGCACACCAGGCCTCCCTGTCCATCACCAACTCCCGGAGCTCGCTCAGACTCACGTCCATTGAGTCAGTGATGCCATCCAGCCATCTCATCCTCTGCTGTCCCCTTCTCCTCCTGCCCCCAATCCCTCCCAGCATCAGAGTCTTTTCCAATGAGTCAACTCTTCGCATGAGGTGGCCAAAGGACTGGACTTTCAGCTTTAGCATCATTCCTTCCAAAGAACACCCAGG
>NW_011494014.1:86863-87427 GCF_000754665.1 Bison bison bison | reverse complement strand
ACCTAGAGTAACAGGCAAATGTGGCCTTGGAATACAGAATAAAGCAGGGCAAAGACTAATAGAGTTTTGCCAAGAAAATGCACTGGTCATAGCAAACACCCTCTTCCAACAACACAAGAGAAGACTCTATACATGGACATCACCAGATGGTCAACATGAAATCAGATTGATTATGTTCTTTGCAGCCAAAGATGGAGAAGCTCTATACAGTCAACAAAAACAAGACTGGGAGCTGACTGTGGCTCAGATCATGAACTCCTTATTGCCAAATTCAGACTTAAATTGAAGAAAGTAGGGAAAACCAGTAGACCATTCAGGTATGACCTAAATCAAATCCCTTATGATTATACAGTGGAAGTGAGAAATAGATTTAAGGGCCTAGAGAGAGTGTCTGATGAACTATGGAATGAGGTTCGTGACATTGTACAGGAGACAGGGATCAAGACAATCCCCATGGAAAAGAAATGCAAAAAAGCAAAATGGCTGTCTGGGGAGGGCTTACAAATAGCTGTGAAAAGAAGAGAAGCGAAAAGCAAAGGGGAAAAGGAAAGATATAAACATGTG
>NW_011494014.1:84599-86763 GCF_000754665.1 Bison bison bison | reverse complement strand
AGAATGGGAAAGACTAGAGACCTCTTCAAGAAAATTAGAGATACCAAGGGAACATTTCATGCAAAGATGGGCTCGATAAAGGACAGAAATGGTATGACAAACCTAGACAGTGTATTAAAAAATAGAGACATCACTTTGCCAACAAAGGTCCATTTAGTCAAAGCTATGGTTTTTCCAGTATTCATGTACAGGTGTGAGAGCTGGATTATAAAGAAGGCTGAGAGCTGAAGAATGTATGCTTTTGAACTGTGGTGCTGGACAAAACTCTTAAAGAGTTCCTTGGACAGCAGGGAGATCAACTAGTCAATCCTAAAGGAAATCAACACTGTATACTCATTGGAAGGACTGATGCTGAAGCTGAAGCTCCAATACTTTGACCACCTCATGAAAAGAGCTGACTCATTAAAAAAGACCCTGATGCTGGGAAACATTGAATGCAGGAGGAAAAGCAGACAACAGAGGATGAGATGGTTGGATGGCATCACTGACTCAATGGACATGAGCTTGAACAAACTCCCAGAGACAGTGGACAAGTAATCCTGGATACTGCAGTCCATGGGGTGGCAAAGAGTTGGACATGACTGAGCTGAACAACAAATGTGGAGAGGAAAGATGTGTGCATATGTGGGAAGAGATGGGAGTGTGGAAGGAAAGGCAATGTGTTATTGTGTGTTGGTGCCTCTGTGTGTGGAAAGTTGGGTGTGGGTATTGAGGGTGAGACAGAGATTGTGGAGGAGACACATATGTGTGCAGAGAGACAGCTGCAGGTGTGCTAAGTGATGGGGGAATGTGGAGACAGAGATGGGTATATGTCTCTGTGTGTGTGTGTGCGCTTCTGTATATGGAGAAAGAAAGGTGTGCATGTGTAGGGAGCAGGGGGAGTGTGTGGAGTGAGAAACATGGTGTGGGTCTGCATGTGATTGTGTGTGTGGAGTGACTGTACTGTGTGTGCTTATGTACATGTGTGGAGAGATTGGCAAGTGTGTGGAGAGACTGGATTGTGTTTGGAGAACAGTCATGTTTATGTGTCTACAGGAGGGATGTGGGGTGTGGAGGGGGAGACACAGTTGTATGGTGGTACATTTGTATAGAGAAGGAGCTGTGTACGGAGGGAGTGTGTGGAAGGTGAGTGAGTGAAAGGAGAATGGATGTTTCTGGGTTTGTGTCTGTGTATGTGCAGAAGGAGAGAAGGGTGGTGTGTACAGGGAGAGAAGTGTGTCTTTATGCATGTGGAGAGACTGGGGTGTAAGTGTGAGGGGAGAAACAACAGGGGTGCAAGTATACGTGGCGAGACTGCAGTGTAAATTTGGATGCAGAAATGGGGTGTGTGTCTGAAGAGAAGGTAAGTGTGTTAGTTGAAGATGTGTGTGGGTGTGTGTGTGTTTGGAGGTCGAGACACAGTGTGGGTTTATCTCTGTGTAGGGAGAGACTGGACTATATGCATGTTTGTGTGTGTGTGTGGAGAACTGGAGATGTTTCTGAGTGTAGAGAGAGTGGTATGTCTCTGGAGAAAGCCGACAGGGCATAGGTGTGTGCGTGGAAAGTTGTCTGTATTGTGTGTGAAGGTACTTAGGGTGAGCTGGGAGTTTTGGAGGAAGAGCCAGGCACATGGTGTGTGTGTGGAGGGAGAAATGGGTTTGTGTGTATGTTTGTGTGTAGAAATAAGGGTGTGTGTATGGAGGAAGAGACTAGGGTTGTGGAAAGAGAGCCAGGAGTTTATGGAAGGAGAGAGAGTAGGATGTGGAGGGAGAGAAAGATTTGTGGGTGTTTCTGTGTTTGGTATGATAGGGTATGTGTGTGTATGTGTGTGTGTATACTCTAGGGTATATATGTGGAGGGAGAGATGGAAGTGTCTGTGCATAGGGAGAAATGGGTGCTGTGGACATGTGTGTGAACAGGGAAAGAGGCTCTTTCTTTTTGGGTGTGGGTCTATGCATACGAATGTGGAGAGACTGGTGTGTGTGTATATGGAGAGACTGGTTTGTATCTGTGTGTGTGTGTGTATAGGGAGAGACAAGGGAGTGGTGGGTGTGTTTGTGGATAGCGAGACACAATGTATGTCTTTATGTGTTTTTGTGGAGAGGCTAGAGAATGTGATTATGTACCTATGCAGAGACAGATTTGTGTGTGGAGAGACTGGGGCATGTTTGAATAGAGAGATGTG
>NW_011494014.1:79197-83211 GCF_000754665.1 Bison bison bison | reverse complement strand
ATGGGTGTTTTTGTGTGTGTGTGTGTGTGTGTGTGTGTGTGTAGAGACTGGGGTATGTTTGAGAGGAGAAATGTGTGTGTATGTGTGTGTGCCTGGAGAGACCGCGGGTTGTGTTAGCATGTGTGGTGTGTGTGTATGAAGAATTGTATGTGTTGAGACTTAGGATGAATTGAGGGATTTGAAGGAAGAGTATGTGTATGTGTGTGTGTGTGTGTGTGTGTGTGTGTGTGTGTAGGGAGAGATGAGGGTGTGGATATAGAAATGGTATTACTGGATGTCAGTGCATGTGCATGTGGAAAGGGTGTGTATGGGTGTTGAGAGTGAGAAAGGGGTTGTTGAGGGAGATGTGTGTACCCATGCAGAGAGATGGATGTGCTGAGTGAAGGACTGTATTAAAGCCAAGAAGATTGTATGTGTGTTTCTGTGTACAGGGAAAGAAAGGAGTGAGTGTGTGTGAAAGGAGAGATCCAGTGTGGGTCTGTGTGAGTGTCTGCATGCACTTGTGGAGAGACTGGTATGTGTGGAAGACTGGATTGTGTTTGGAGGAGAGTCATGTGTGTGTTTGTAGAGAACAAGATGCGGGGCGTGCAGGGAGCAATGAGGTTATATTGAGGTGTGTTTGTGTAGCAAAGTGGTTGTTGTGCAGGGAGGGAGTGTCAGGATGAGTGAGTCAAGGGAGAGATGGGTGTATGTGTGTATTAACTGGGCTGTGTTTGAGGACAGAGGGAAAGGGTTGTGGGTGTAATTTTGAGTGTGAAGAAATGGGGTTTGCATATCCTTTTTGAGAGAAGGGAGTGGATGTGAATGAAGGCAGAGATATGGTGTGGGTCTGTGTGTGTGTCTGGAGACACTGGGCTCTGTGTATTTGTGACTGTGTGTGTGCATGCGTGGATAGACTATGCTGTTAGTTTGTGTAGATATGAATGGGGAAAGACTAGGTTATATTTGGAGGAAGAGATATGTATATTTGTGTGTAGAGAGAGATTAGGGATGGAGAAAGAGATGGGGATGGTGTAGAGGGAAAACCAGAGTATTGGTGTGTGTTGGTGTGTGTGTGTGTGTGGGTGGGTGTATATGTTTGTAGAGGGAGAGATGGAAGTTGTGGGGAGGGAAAAGGGTTGTGTGTGTGTAGGGAGAGATTGATGTTTGCAAGTAGGGAGAGACTGATGTTTGCAAGGAGGGACAAAGTGAATGGGAAGGGCATATGAGGTGTGGGTGAGATGGGGTGTGGATTTTAGTTGTATGGAGAGAAGATTGTGTGTTTATATGTGTGTGAGTATAGAAACTGGTGAGTGTGTTTCTGTGGAGAAATGTGTGTACAGATATTTGGTTCTGAGTGTGGATGAAGAGATGTGTTTATGTTTGTGTGTCAAGCGACTATGTTGTCTGTACAGAGGGAGAGCCAGAGTGGTATTGACAGAGAGCTGAAGGTATGTGTGTTAAGGTAGAGATGGGGGGAGTAGAGGGAGATTCAGGGTAGAGAGTGTGTGTGTGTGTGTGTGTGTGTGTGTGCATAGAGATTGTGATGGGGTTGTGTGTATGTGTTGAACCATTAGGGGGTATAAAAGGAGAGCTGAAGTTATGGAATGAGATTCAGGAGGGAGTAGGAAGGGAGAGACGGGGTGTGAATGTTTGTGTGTGCTGAGAAATGGATTTGTGTATGTGTTAGTGTGTATGGAGAGACTGTGGTATGAGCATAAAGGGAGAAGCACAGTTGTGTGTGTGGAATAGGGTTTAAATGTGGAGGGAGAGATGGGAGTGTGTTTGTGGTAAGAAGGGAGATGTGTAGAGGAACAGATGACTGTGTGTGTGTGTGTGTGTGTGGAGGTGTTGCTGTGTGGGTGTGTATATGTAGAGAGACTTGGTTCTGTGTGTTTAGAGACTAGGTTTGGGGTGTGTTGAGCGACATGGGGTGTACATGGAGGTGTGTGTGTGTGTGCGCACGCGTATAGGGAGAGATGGGGGACTGTGTGAAAAGAAAGACGTGGTGTATGTGTGTATATTTGTGTGTGTAGAGACTGGGATATGTAGGTGTTTGCCCTTGCAGAGACTGGCATCTCTGTGTGGAGAGATTGGGGTATGTTCGGAGGGAGAGGCAATTTGAGCATGTCGAGGGAGCAATGTGGGGTGTGAGTCTGTGTGTGTGGAGGGAGAGTCTGTGTGTGTGGAGGGAGAGTCTGTGCTGTATGTTTGTGTGTGAAGACTGGTGTGTGTGTGTGTGTGTGTGTGTGTTTGTGCATGTCTAGAGAGCGGTGTGTGCGAAGGGACTGTCAGGGATGTGTTTCTGGAGGGAGAGCTGGGGATGTTTGTGCGAAGGGAGAGATGGATGTGTGTTTGTGTGTTTATGTGTGTGGAGAATGGAATGTTAGTGTGTAGGTGTGCACAATGGATAGACTGGAGATGTGGATATGTGTGGAAAGAGTGGCATGTGGGTACAGAAAGAAACAGGTGTGTGTGTGTAGAGATGGGTATGTGTGTATGTGGATGAAGAGATGGTGATGTATGAGGAGGGAGAGAATGATGTGTGTATATCTGTTGGTGGGGAGACTGGAGGATTGGTGTGGACTGAGGGACTAGGGAATGTGTGTTGAGGGAGACAGGTTGCATTTGTGAAAACTGGGCTGTCTGTGTGGGTGTGGAGGTGGGGAGGGTGCATGCATGTGGAGGTAGAGACTGGTGTCAATATGGAGGGAGAGATGGATGTGTATGTGGAGAGACAAGAGGTATGTAGATGGACAGACAGGATGTGTATGTGTGTTTCATGTGGAGAGATCTGTATACATGTTGCGTGTGCAGACACTGATGTGTGTGTGTGTGCACAGGTAGATTGATGTGTTTGTGCATGTGTGGAAGACTGATGCATATGTGAGAGACTGGGACCTGCATATGGATGAAAGACAGGTGTGTTTTCTGTCTGTAGGTTTTGAGTGATGGGGTTGTGGATGTGGAGGGAGTGCTAGAGTGGTGTGGAGGGAGAGACATGTCTCTGTCTGTAGAGATGAGTGTGTGGGGGAGTTAAGGGAGAGTAGGGTTTTATGAGAGGGAGTAGGGGGATGTCTCTGTGTGGAACAGAGATGGATGTGTGTGTGTGTGTGTATAGAGACAGGAGGTACGTGGATGGAGTGACACTTGTGTGTATGGAGAGGGAGAGATTGGCGGTGTAGAAGGAGAGATGGGGCATTGGTATTTGTGATTGTGGGGGATGGGTGTGCGTGTTTAAATGTATAGAGACTGGGTTGGGATGTGGAGGGAGAGATGAATGTGTGTGTGTTTGTGTCCAGAGACTGAGATGTGAGTGTGGAAGGAGAAACATGGGTGTCTGTGTTTGTGTGTAGAGACTGGGGTGTGTGTGGAGGGAGATGGGTGAATATATGTTTGCATTTGTGTGTATGGTGAGTCTGAGGTTGGGTGTGAAGTTAGAAATGTGGGTGTGCATGTCTGTGTGGATGGATGGGTGTATGTATGTACATGTCTGTGTGTGGAGAGAGTGTCGTATGTGTTTGGAGATATGGTTGTGTGTATGTCTGTATGTGTGCAGATATTGTGGGGTGAGTGTGGAGATACTAGAGACTGAGTGAAAATATTGGGGGTTGTGGAGAGACAGGCTGTGTGTGTAGAGACAGAAGTATATGGGTAGAGAAGAGGTTGTGTTGTGAAGGGAGAGATGGGGGCAGTGTGAAGGGAGAGAGAGGCATTTATATATATTTGTGTGTGTGCGGAGAGATAGATGGGGGAAGGGAGAGATGGGGTTGTGTGGGAAAGTGTGTGTAGAGATGTGGTTGTGTGTGTGTTGCATGTGTGTGTACAGAGAGACTGAGGTGTGGATGTGGAATTAGAGATGGGTATATTGCACTCATCTCGCACGTTAGTAAAGTAATGCTCAAAATTCTCCAAGCCAGGCTTCAGCAATACGTGAACCGTGAACTTCCAGATGTTCAAGCTGGTTTTAGAAAAGTCAGAGGAACCAGAGATCAAATTGCCAACATCCACTGGATCATCGAAAAAGCAAGAGAG
>NW_011494014.1:78151-78637 GCF_000754665.1 Bison bison bison | reverse complement strand
ATTTCTGCTTTATTGACTATGCCAAAGCCTTTGACTGTGTGGATCACAATAAACTGTGGAAAATTCTGAAAGAGATGGGAAGACCAGACCACCTGATCTGCCTCTTAAGAAATCTGTATGCAGGTCAGGAAGGAGCAGTTAGAACTGGACATGGAACAACAGACTTGTTCCAAACAGGAAAAGGAGTACGTCAAGGCTGTATATTGTCACCCTGCTTATTTAACTTATATGCAGAGTACATCCTGAGAAACGCTAGGCTGGAAGAAGCACAAGCTGGAATCAGCTTGAAGATTCCCAGCACAAGAAGAATCCCAGCTGGATATTGCTGGGAGAAATATCAGTAGCCTCAGTTATGCAGATGACACCACCCTTATGGCAGAAAGTGAAGAAAATGAAAAAGCCTCTTGATGAAAGTGAAAGAGGAGAGTGAAAAAGTTGGCTTAAAGCTCAACATTCAGAAAACGAAGATCATAGCATCTGGTCCCA
>NW_011494014.1:74986-78051 GCF_000754665.1 Bison bison bison | reverse complement strand
GTCGCAAAGAGTCAGACATGACTGAGTGACTGAACTGAACTGACGGTTTTCTTTGGAAATGGATTTGTGTGTGTGTGTGTGTGTGTGTAGAGACTAGGAGATGTGTTGACAGATAAGAGGGTGTATGTAGGTAAAGAAAGGTGTATGTTGTAGATACAGGAGTGTGTTATGGAGGGAGAAATGGATATTTTGTATGGAGAGACAGGATGTGGGTGTTGATGGAGAAATGGGGTGAGAATGTGGAGGGAGAAAAGGGGGAGTATGGGGGTGCATATGGAATGAGAGATGAAATGTGGCGATGTGTTTTTGAGAGACTGGTGTGTGTTTATTTATCAAGAGAGACTGGGATGTATGTGTGTAAAGTGTATGAGTGTGGAGGGAGAGAGGGGTGTGTTTTTATGTGTGGAGAGACTGGGGATGGGTGTAAAGGGAGACAGGCATGTGTATGTGTGTGCATTTGAGATGGCATGTGTGTGGAGAAGTTGGGTGGTAAGTTGGAATGAGAAAACAGGGAAAATATAGAGGGAAAATGGTGTGTGTGTGTGTGTGTGTGTGTATGTGTGTTGAAGGAGAGGAGGCTGTGGAGGGAGAGAAGGAGATGTATATGTGGAAGGTTAGATGGGTTTGTGTGTAAGAGAGAGAGACTGGGAAGTGTGTGGATGCAGAGACAGGTGTGTGTGTGTGTGTGTGTGTGTGTGTGTGTGTGTGTGTAGAGATGGGGTTGACTATGAAGGGACAGCAGTGTATCTGTGAGCAGAAGTGTATCTGTGTCTTTTTAAGTGTGAAAGGAGAAACGGGTCTGTATATGTAGAGAGACTGGGGTATGTGTATAGAGGGAGAAATGGGTATGTACATGTTTGTGTGTATGTGTTTGGAGAGACTGGGGGTGTGTGGAGGGAGAGATAGAGGGTGTGTGTTTGTAAACACTGGGGTAGAGATGGGGTGTGTTAGCAAGGAATACAATGTACTTTCAAGTAGAAACAAGTGTGTGTGTGTGTGTGTGTGTGTGTGTGTGGAGAGACAGGGGTATGAGCATGTTGAGAGATGGGGTGGTCTGAACAGAGACACAGGTGTGTGTGTAGCAAGACATGAGGAGAATGTGGGGTCATGTGTGTGGAGGGAGAGATGAGGTTTTGGTCTCTCTGTGTGTAGACTGGGGGCCAATATGGAGGGAGAGATGGGTATGTGTGTATGTACATGTGTGTAGAGACTGATGTATATGTATGTGTGTGTATGTGCAGAGTGACTAGGGTGTCAGTGTGGAGGGGAAGATGAGGGGATGTGGAGGGAGATTCAGGAGATGGTGTGCAGGAAGAGACAGGTGTAGGGGTGTATGGACAGGGATGCACAGAGAGATGGGTTGTGTTTATATCTGCAGAAACAGAAATGGTTGTGAGGAGGGTGAGACAGGATATGGGTCTGTGTATGTAGAGACTGGAGTGTGTGTGAAGGGAGAGATGGGTTTGTGTTTGTTGATGTATTAGGAGAGACTGGGGATGGGAATGGAGGGAGACAGGCATGTATATATGTGTGTGTGTGTAGGATAGAGGAAAGGCATGTGAAGGGAGGTAACAGGGAGGGCGTGGAGGGAGAAACAAGTGAGTGTGTGTGTTTAGAAAGTGGCCTGTGGGCATGGAGGGAGAGATGGGGCTGTAGAGGTAGAGATGCACATATGTTTGTGTGTATGGAGAAACAGTTGTGTGTGGAGGGAGATGGGATTGTAGAGGGCAAGATGGGACTGTGTATAGAGATGAGGCTGTTGCATGTGGAGAGCAAGATGGGTGTATGTGTGGCTGCTGTGGGTGTGTGTGTGTGTGTAGAGAGACTAATGTGGTGTGGTGAGAGGAATAGAGGTGGTTTTTGTGTAGAGAGATGGTGTTTGGGGCTGTGTGTAGTGAGATTGTGGTGTGGATATTGAGGAAGAGACGTGGGTGGGTGTGTGTAGAGATGGGAGATGTGTGCAGGGAGAGACTTCTATATGTCTGTGGGAGCTGAAACAGACGTGTCTGTGAGTGTGTCTAACGAGAGACTGGGGGTGTGGAGAGAGAGACTGAGTGGGTGTTTGCGATTATGGAGAGATGGCTGTTTTTGTGTGTATATGTATCTCTAGAGACTGGTTTGTGGGTGTGGAGAGAGAGATGTGTGTGCTTGTATGTGTGTGTGCAGCGAGTTGGGTGTGTGTGGACATGGAGGGTGAGATGGGGATTGTGAAGGGTGAGCAGAATATGTGTGTGGATAGACCAGGCTGTGTGTTTGGATGGAAAACAGGTGTGTGTCTATGTGGAGGAGACTATCAGGGGCATGATTATGGGGGGAGAGACTGGAGTTTAAATGTAGAGGAGAAGTTGTGGGGTGTGCGTTTATAGGGAGAGATAGGTATTTATATGTGTGTTGAAAGATGGGGCATCTGGGGGGAGACAAAATTTTGTCTGTGTAGGAAGAAATGGGAGAATGTGGAGTGGTGTGTATGGAGGGAGAGATGTGGGGTGTGTGTGTGTAGACTGGAATGTGTGTAGGCACATACATAAAGGTATGTGGGGGGCTGTGTATGGATATACTGGGGTGTGTGTGGGAGACCAGAGGTGTGTGGAGGGATAGACGGGGGTGTGTGCACGTGGAGAAGTTGATGTGTATGTATTCGTGTGTTTAGAAACCAATACAATATTATAAAGTAATTAACCTCCAATTAAAATAAATAAATTTATATTAAAACAAACAAACAAAAAATAAACTTGGCTTTGAGTTTATCAGAGAGATGGGGGTATATATTTCAATTAATGGGGGTGTAGAGAGAGAACTTGGAGAAGGCAATGGCAACCCACTCCAGTACTCTTGCCTGGAAAATCCCATGGATGGAGGAGCCTGGTAGGCTGCAGTCCATGGGGTCGCTAAGAGTCGGACACGACTGAGGGACTTCACTTTCACTTTTCACTTTCATGCATTGGAGAAGGAAATGGCAACCCACTCCAGTGTTCTCGCCTGGAGAATCCTGGGGACAGGGGAGCCTGGTGGGCTGCCATCTATGGGGTCACACAGAGTCGGACGCGACTGAAGCAACTTAGCAG
>NW_011494014.1:58196-74804 GCF_000754665.1 Bison bison bison | reverse complement strand
TGTGTGTGTGTGTGTGTGTGTGCGCACACGTGCACGTGTGTTTGAGTGTTCAAACAGAGATTGGGGTGTTGCAGGAGAGAGAGGGGTATGGGTGTTTGTCGGGAGAGGGGTGTATGTATGATTGTGTCAAGACTGGGTTAGGGTATGGAGTGAGAGATGTGGGTTTGGAAGGAGACAGAAGGTGAGGGAAAGATGGGTGAGTGTATTTCTGTGAAGAGACTGAGATGTAAGTGTGGAAGGAGAAACAGGGGTCTGGGTGTGGTTGTAGAGACTAGGGTGAGTGTGGAGGGAGACTTGTGTTTATATGTTTGCATGTGTGTGTACATGAAGTTGGAAAGTGAAAGTCGCTCAGTGGTGTCTGACTCTTTTGTGATCCTTTGCGACTGTGACTATACAGTTCATGGAATTCTCCAGGCCAGAATACTAGAATGGGTAGCCTTTCCCTTCTTCAGGGGGTCTTTACAACCCAGAGATCAAACCCAGGTCTCCCACGTTGCAGGTGGGTTGTTTACCAGCTGAGCCACAAGGGAAGCCCAAAACTAGAACAGTGTCAGAAGTGGGATGGACATGAGTTTAAGTAAACTCCAGGGGCTGGTGATGGACAGGGAGGCATGGCGTGCTGCAGTCCATGGGGTCGCAAAGAGTCGGACACGACTTAGCAACTGAACTGACATGTCTGTATGGAGAGACTGAGGTTGGGTGTGCAGTTAAGAGACATGGGTGTGGATGCTTGGAAAGATGGATGTAGTGTGTGTGTATAGAGATTGGGTTTTGTGTAGAGAAATGGTTGTGTGCATGTCTGTGTGTGTGGAGATACTAGGGTATATGTATAGACTGTGTATATGGAGACACTGAGGTGTGGGTGTAGAATCTGAGATGGGTATGAGTATAGGTTTCTCTGGAGAGATGGATTTCTGTGTGTTTGTGTGTGTATGTGGAGAGATGAGGCAGTGTGGAGAGAGTTAAGAGGGTGTTTGTCGGTAGAGATAGGTATATAGGTGTAGAGGCAGGGGTGTGTTATAAAGGGAGAGATGACTGTTTGGTATGGAGAAACAGGATGTGGGTGTTGAGGGAGAGGTGGGGTGAGACTGAAGGGAGAAATGGGAGGAGTTTGGGCTGTGTGTTGGAATGAGAGATGCAGTGTGGCCACTTGTGTTTGACAGACTGGGGTGTGTGTTTGTATGTATGTCTGGAGAGACTGGGATGTGCATGTGTGTACAGAGAGACTAGGGTACGAGTATGGAGGGAGAGAGAGGTGTGTACTTATGTGTTTATGTTTGTAGAGACTAGAGGTGGGTGTGGAGGGAGACAGGCAAGTGTATGTGTGTTGAGGGAAGGGAGGAGGCTGTGGAGGGAAAGAGATGTGCATGTGGAGGGTTAGATGGGTTTGTGTGAATGAGTGTGTATGTGTGTGTAGACAGACTGGGGAGTGTGTGGATGAAGACAGGTAGGGGTGTGTGTGTGTGTGTGTGTGTTTGTAAGGATGGGGTTGACTGTGGAGGAAAAGAAGTGTATCTGAACCTGTGTGAGTGTGAAAGGAGAATCAGGGGTATGTATATGTGGATAGACTGGGGTATGTGTATACAGGGAGAGATGGGTATGTGTGTGTTTGCATGTGGGTGTATGGAGAGACTGGGGTGTGAGTGTAGAGTTAGAGATGCGAATGTGAGTATGTGGAAAAATGAGTGTGTGTATCTGTGTATTTCTTTGTGTGCGTAGCTATTGGGGTATGTGTGAGTGTGTGTGTAGAGAGACCATGGTCTGAGTGTGGAGGGAGAAACAGGATTGGTGAGGTATGTGTGGAGAGTCGGGTGTGTGTGAGTGCTGAGGGTGAGACGAGGTTGTGGAGGGAGAGAAGGGGCTGTGTGTAAGGAGGGAGAGTTAAGTGTGTGTGTAGGTAGAGACGTGGTGTAGGTCTACGTGTGTCTGTGTGTATGTCTATGGAGAGACTGGGATTTTTGTGTGGGGGTGTGTAGAGAAGCTGGGATTTGGATGTAGAGGGATAGATAGGGTGTGTGTCGGCAGAGATAGGTGTGCGTGTGTAGAGATGCAGGTGTGTTTGTGTGTGTGGAGAGACTCAGGTGGAGGTGTAGAGGGAGGAATGGTATGGACATGTTTCCGTGTGTACAAAGTCGGGTTTGCGTGTGTGTGTTTGAGGGTACACAGATATTTAGTCCACAGTAGTTACTGTAATCTCCCTCTGTGATCTAGCATTCTTCTTACTGTGTTAGTCTTAAATGATTAATGCTATATTAACACTTTTATTTAATTATATTTTTGTTAGTTGCTTCCTTATTTTATACAAGCAAACAGTAATATAAAATCAGATATAGTCTTAGCTCTTATCTAAGTTCTTTAATTTTATAGAGAAGAAGAATCAGACCTTGGCAGGACTTGATTGTCTTGAGTATTTTTCCAAGAAATCAAATGTGTTATAAACATAATTTATTAGACTTGTCTAGTATGTACTTTGTGTCATAACCTCTGGTTTAGAGGCAGAGCGGGGTTGAGAGGTGCCTACCTACCCAATTTGAATAGTGCCATTACCTTTCCCAGCTCTAGCTCATTCCATTACGAAGGCTTTTAGTTCTAAGAGCTTATTGTCAAAATCAGTCAGCTCGTGTTTCTATTTGCTTAATGACTGAATATTTTCTTTTTTATTGGAGTAGTATTGTTTTACAATGTGTTAGTTTCTGTTGTACAATGCAATGTATAGCTATATGTTTACATATATCCTCTCTTTGAGTCTCTCTCCCCCAGCCCACTACATCTCTCTAGGACATCACAGAGCACTGGGCTGAGCTCTCTGTGTTATACAGCAGGTTCCTACTGGCTCTCTGTTTTACATATGGTAGTGTATATGTCAATGTATGGTTGAATATTTTCCATAGCAAAGACAAAGTGGCTGTATCTAGTGATTAAACAAATTAAATACAGAGAAGAAATAAAACTCTCATCTGTGTAGGATTATTTCTTACTTTCAGAAAATAGAGTATTAAAAATTTGTTGGTCAGTCTGATACTTCAAGGAAAAGTTTAGATTTGTCACATAATTCTGTTTGACTTTTCAATACGTCACTGTCAAATAATAAAAGTACCTTTTTCTTGTGAAATGCTTTTGATTTTAAATATAGTTTCCAGTATCTTAAGTAGATTAATAATTGTTGTTGTTTAGTTGCTAAGTCAAGTCCAACTCTTTGCAACCTTATGGACTGTAGCCTGCCAAGTTCCTCTAACAATAGGATTTCCCAGGCAAGAATACAGGGGTGGGTTGCTATTTCCTTCTCCAGGGGATCTCCCAGACCCAAGGGTCAAACACACGGCTTCTGCTGCATCTCTTGCATTTCTGTATGAATGCCTATAAATTTTAAATTTAACATTTAATGCTGATTACCATATGAAACAATAATTGAATACACCTTTTCTTGTCCATGAATTTCTTGGATCTTTTTTCATTCTTATTTTGTTCCATTTACAACTGTCTTTACCCTATAACTTTTCACAAGTTTCAGCAGACAGTAAATGTCCATTTATTAAAAGGTTCAGAAAAACTCCCAATGCTATTTGTGACTGGACATAACACATCTGAGTCTTTACTGCAGAAATTTCTCTCTCCAAACAAAATTTTGAGTATGTAACAGGTGAATTTATCTGTTCAGGCCACTATATAATTTTAATAGTCTCATAGAGAGCACATAAACTCTTTCTAGTTTTTAGACCGTTTATTTGGTACTGTTTCCTTCTGTTTAATAGACCAGAGGCCCCCCAGTAACTCAATCTTCCCTCCTCTTCAGGTATTTAGAGATGTACATTACTCTCTCAGGGTTCTAGGGACCACTTAGTATGCTGCAGTGAGTATTAACATTGAGAAAAACATTTAATTTAGATAAAGAGATCATACTCATACTGTGTGTGAATGCTCACTCTTTCATGTCTGACTCTTTGTGATCCCATGGACTGTAGCCCACCAGACTCCTTTGTCCATGGAATTCTTCATGCAAGAATACTGAAGTGGGTAGCCATTCCCTTCTCCAGGGAATCTTCCTGCCCCAGGGATCGAACCTGAGTCTCCTGCATTGCGGGCAGATTCTTTACCATCTGAGCCATCAGGGAAGCCCCTCATACTCATACTACTAGACATTATAAATCTAAATTTTCACAAAAGTGATGTTTGCACATACTTTAAAAAACTACACTGAAGAAATCACAGAGGAAATCAAAAAACGCTTAGGGACCAATGAAAGTATGGCAATCTAAAACCTGTGGGATATAGCCAAAGCAGTTCTAAGAGGGACCCTCAGGAAACCAGAAAAACCTCAAACAACCTAGGCTTACACCTAGAGCAAGTAGGGAAAGAACAGCAAACCCAAAGTTAGTAGAAGAAAAGAAATCATTAAATTCAGAGCAGAAATACAAATGAAGAAAATAGAAGAGATTAGTGGAAGTAAAAGCTGATTCTTTGAAAAGATAAACAACACTGATAAACCTTTAGCCAGACTCATCAAGAAAAAAGAGAACTCAATAAAATCATAAATAAAAAAAGAAGTTAGAGCAGACACCATTGAAAATACAAAGAATCCTAAGAGACTACTATAAGTAACTGTATGCCAATAAAATGGACAATCTAGAAGAAATGGTGGAGAAGGCAATGGCACCCCAGAAATGGTGGAGAAGGCAATGGCACCCCACTCCAGCACTCTTGCGTGGAAAATCCCATGGACGGAGGAGTCTGGTGGGCTGCAGTCCATGGGGTCGCTAAGAGTCTGACACGACTGAGCGACTTCACTTTCACTTTTCACTTTCATGTATTGGAGAAGGAAATGGCAACCCACTCCAGTGTTCTTGCCTGGAGAATCCCAGGGACGGGGGAGGCTGGTGGGCCTCCATCTATGGGGTCGCACAGAGTCGGACACGACTGAAGCAACTTAGCAGCACCAGCAGCAGCAACAGCAGAAGAAATGGACAAATTCTTAGAAAGGTATCTCCCCAGATTGAACCAGGAAGAAAGAGAAAATAGGAACAAAACTGAAAAACTAAATATTAAAAAGATGTTAGTATTAACAGCAATGCTCTATCTCATCCCTTTCCAACTCTATTGTTTGTCTTCAGCATTAGTTGAAACCTTATTATCCTAGTATAACACTTATGTTCAGCTCAATTTCTGTTACTATTTGGAATTTCAACTCTTAAGAAAACAATCCCTAAAAGCTCCAAATAATATTTTTTCTCATGTCATAAAGTAATGCCCCTGCAGTTATCTACATGCCCCCTCTTTTTAAGTGAGTTTTGTATAATTATTTTGATTAATTTTTCTCAGTCCTAAATAAGTAGAACTTTAAACTGGGCTTGTTAAGTGGTTCTTTTATTATAGAAATCCCAAGAATTGATATTTGCAGCCTTGAGACTGTTATGAAGCATTCTACAACTAAATGTAGACTTATCAATAAACAGTCTGAAAACCGATTAATGATGTCTGCCCCAGGTATACAAGAGGGGTAGCAAGTGTATTCAGAATGTTCTTTAAATCAGTTTTAAAGGTTTTTTGTTTTGTTTTTTTTTTCCTTACATTAAAAGACATTTTAAAAGTCCAAACACGCTTAAAAACTCATGGGACAACTAAAAGTTGTAGATTTTGAAATGATCACTATAGACAATTTACTTTTTTAAAGAGGAAAAACTGCAAAGGAGGCAAGAATATGCAATGGATAAGTCTCTTCAGTAAGTAGTGCTGGGAAAACTGTATGGCAGTTTTAATATGACAATGAGACTAGAACATTCCCTCACATCACATACAATAAACCCAAAACGGATTAGAGATGCAAGTGTAAGAACTGAAACCATAACTCCTAAAGGAGAACAGGCAGAACACTGACAAATTGTAGGTGAAAAATATTGCTGTCTCCTAAGGCAAAAGAAAAGCAAAACAAATGGGACCTAATTGAACTTAAGCTTTTGCACAGCAAAGGAAACCATCAAAAAGAACCTACTGAATGGGAGAAAATATTTTCAAATGATATGACCAACAAGGGGTTAATATCCAAACTATATCAGCTTATACAACTCAAATATCAAAAAGCAGACCACCCAATCAAAAAATGAGCAGCAAATCTAAATAGACTTTTCCGAATATGATTTTCAGGTTGCCAACAGGCACATAAAAAGATTCTCAACATCACTAATCAGGGAAATGCAAATGCAAAAGAGATATCACCTTACACCTGTCAGAATGGCTATCAAAAAATCAACAAACGCTGGCAAGAATGTGGAGAAAAGAGGGAACCCCTGTACAGTGTGGGTGGGTATGTCAACTGGTTCAGCCACTATGGGAAACAGTATGGAGGCTCCCCAAAACTAAAAGAACTGTCACACGATACACCAACTGATTCCTGGATGCATATCTGAAAAAATATGAGATCACTAATTCAAAATGATACATGCACCCCATCTTCATAGCAGCACTATTTACAATAGCCAGTACGTGGAAGCAACCCAGGTGTTCATCAGATGTATGGATTAAGATAAGTCTATATATCCACAATTTTTTATTACTCAGTTGTAAAAAAAAAAAAAAAGAATGGAATTCAGCCATTTGCAGAAACATGGATAAACCTAGAGGACATTATACTTAGTGAAATAAGTCAGAGAAAAAGACATACTATATATCACTTACATGTGGAATCTAAAAAAAATAAATTAATGTATATAGCAAAACAGAAACAAACTCTACACAGGTGAAGAAAACAAATTAGTGTTTACCAGTGGGGAGAGGAAAGGAGGGAAGGTGTTGGGCTTCACCATGCAGGTGTGTAAGACTTGGAGTTGCCCAGCCTTGAAACAAAAGAAAGAGCCCACAGACAGTGACAGAAATATCAACAGCTTATTGGATAAGAGATCTTACAAATTTGAAGCTAAACATCCTGGAGTAACACCCCACATTGGCTGGCTGGCTGGCTGGCTGGCAATCAGGCCTGCTAGAGCAGCCATCTTCACTATTCAGGGGAGGAGGAGATGGCAGCTACCATTTATATTGGGAATTGACATCAGGTTGGCTCATCAGTTACCAGGGAAATCAGAAGGTGGGGTGTGTCCCTCTCAGACTCTCAGGTTATGGAGTTTCACGAGGGCAGAGATTTCCCTTTAATAAATAGTAGGTGGAGCTGTTCTGGCCTAAGGATTAGAACAATCACTAGCTGGAGCAGGTGGCAAGCAGTTCATGTGAGTAGGATGTGAGTGAAGCAGAGCCTGGTCTAGCAGGGGATATACACAGAGCAAGAGAGTAGCCATCTTCAGTGGCCTGACTATACATCTGTAATTATCCTTCATGACCTTTACCTATCTTGGTCTACTCCTCTTCTGTAATATCCCTGGGTCAGGTATATAGAGGTATATGTAAACCAAATACAATACAAAAGCAAAATGCAATACCAAGCCCCCAAAGTGGTCAAACTTTAGAGCCAGGTGCTTATTGGGTCAATTTTTCATGGAAGTTGAGAAGATAAAGATATCTCACTGTAGACCAAACAATCAAACTCAGCAGGGAGACCACCTTTGTCACCCAGTCGCTCAGACTAGGGATCAAATGTAAGCTGTATAACAGGCAAAATAAAGGAAAATCAAGACCATCAAGCAAAATACAAGCGTTAATAGCATTCTGAGATAATACCATATCTGACTGCAGTTTTCTCCTGGCCTACAGTACCAAAACTACCCATCTACCCACCATCCCCATGGTTGGTGCCAAATACTGGAGATTCAGTTTAAGAGACCACAACATTAATATAATGGTGCCTTTCTTCAGTAAGGAATCAGATTAATTACTTTAGTAGTCTACCTGGGACAGGGCAGAATACAGGTGAAAACTGTAAGTCCTCTATTTTAAATTTTGCAAGCAATTATTTAATTGATAACATACAAGGAAGAAAGCAGGCAAATCATGAGTATAAAGATCAAAACAGTTTTTGCAAATTGAATACACACATGTAAGCAAAACTGGGTTCAAGAACCGAGACATCACTAGAGTGCCAGAAATTCCTCATAAGCTTCCCTTCAGTCATTACCCCTCTCCAAGGATAAGTGCACTTCTGACTTCTAACACTATAGATTAATTTTGCCTATTTTGAATTTTACATAAATAGAATTATATGATCCAGACAGTAATGTATCTTTTACAGCATTAGTTTTGTGACAATTCATACCTGTTTTTAAATGTAGTTATAGTTCATTAATTTTTATTGCTGTGTAGTATCTGTTATGTGATTATGCCATAATTTATTTTCCCATTTTATTACTCTGAACACTTAGGTTATTCCATTTGTGGTATTATGAATAAGTTATACACATATTTTAATGAACATATGTA
Organism: Bison bison bison; assembly: GCF_000754665.1. NCBI lineage: Eukaryota > Metazoa > Chordata > Mammalia > Artiodactyla > Bovidae > Bison > Bison bison. Next base: position 66,446 of record NW_011494014.1, on the reverse strand, counting down.
ACCCATTTCTGTTATATATATATATATAGCAACTTTTTTCTTACTAGATTTTTCTTTTAATTTTTATTGCAGTGTAAGTAATAGTTGCCTTACAATGTTGTATTAGTTTCTGCCATACAGCAAAGTGAATCAGCTGTAAGTATACATATATCCCCTCTTTTTTGCATTTCCTTCCCATTTAGGTCACAACAGAGCACTGAGTAGAGTTCTCTGTGCTACACAGCAGGTTCTCATTAGTTATCTATTTTATACATGATATCAAGAGTGTATATGTCAATCCCAATTATTCTTTTCTAATCCTATTCCTCATGTGGCAGCAACAAACTCAAAGCACCAGGGACTTACCTGTCAGCCCCAGGGTTTTTTCATGTGTGTTTCTGGGGATAGATCCTGCAGCAAGGGCTAAAACAGTTGAATTCAGGTTGGGGTGACTTGTTATTTTTGGATTAATGTGGTGTAAGCACTGCAGTGATTGCTCCTGGGATGCTTACACCTGTGGAGAGAACAAGTTTCTTGTCTCAGTTGTTGTTTAAGTAACCCAGTCATCCTTTCAATTATCCCTGCAGCAGACCGGTTGTAGGGCAGGGGGAAATGCCAGCATATGCCACTTTTGTCAGACACTCCTGAACTTTATGGCTTGTAAAGTGTATTCCTTGGTCACTATGGATGTCCATGGGGGTCCTGTATGTTCCTCACATCTGTTCCTGACCATGAATATTGGGTTTTTGCATTGGTAGTAACTTGAGTAGGTCTTTTGTAATGTCTTCCACCTGTTGTAACATGCTGTAGATTACACAGAGCAGCACTCTACAGTATGTTAGAGCTGTGTTGTTCCATCACACTATATCACTGCCCTGCCCCTTCCATAGCTAGGACCAGAAGCCCAAGGGTACTCATTATTTTGCCATCACCAGAGGTCCAAAACCAAACCCTCAGGGTAACTGGCCAAACTCAATTCACATGCCTGTCTCTAAGTTAATAAAGCCTGTTTCTATAAGTACTTAAGGGGGGGGGGGGTGTCAGGGATATGCTTATTTTACCCAGATAACATCCAAGAATTTGATAGAAAAAAGAGATCCTTGCCTTTTGTCTGTATCCAGCAACCATTCCCCCATTGCAGTCAAATGAGCCATGAGCATAGGGCTACTACCTTTAAACTGGAAAGAGACTCTGAAGATATCATCAGTATGATAGACTATCTCATGGTGGTCAGCTGTCACAGGGACCACCATGCTAGTGGATGACCCCCTAAACTTTATTTCCTGACATACTGAGGGCTCATAGAAATTTCCTCAGCCTCCTAGCCAGGTCACCAATTATTGGGCTGCACCCCACAGGCCTGCAAGCCTCGAGCTGCCCAGCCTAGAGAGAGGAGCCCAGAGACAGTGACAGAGACACCAGTGGCTTATTCGATAGGGGATCTTACATGTCTGAAGCAAAATGTCCTAGAGTGACACTCCACAATGTGTGTAAGCTGGCGGGCAGGCTGGCAAGCACACAACAAGCTATAGCAGCCATCTTTGCTACTCAGGGGAGGAGGAGTCTACTTTTTGTATAGTGAATTGATGTCTGATTGGCCTATTAGTTACCAGGGAAACCAGAAGGTGGAGCGGCATGTCTCTCAAGGTCCCTTAGTTTAAGGAGCATCAAGAGGGCAAAGGTTTCCCTTTAATAAACTAGCAAGTGGAGCTCTTCTGGCCTAAGGATGAGAACGATCACTAGCTGGATCAGGGCAAGCAGGTCATGTGAGTAGTATGTAGGTAAAGCAGAGACGGGTCCAGCAGGGGACATACACAGAGCAAGAGAACAGCCATCTTGAGGTGGCTTGACTGTATAAACAAGCAAGATAGGGATATGGGATTAAGAAATACAAGCTACTATATATAAAATAGATAAATAACAAGGATATATCATACAGCACAGTGAATTATATCATTGTTTTCTAATAACTTTTAATGTAGTATAACCAATAAACATGCTGAGTCACTATGCTGTACGCCTCTGAAACTAGTATAATCTTATAAATCAACTATACTTCAACACAAAATTAAAAATGATTAACTGAATATTTGACATCTTTAAAGAGCTTATTGAATTTTGAGTTATAGTGTCATCAAAAAAATCTGTGTTTAATGAAATTTTGTTAAAATAATCCAGGCAGTTTTCCCTACATAAGAGTTTGACTGATAATTCTCATACTTTGTATTTTAATGGTTAGGTTTACTGCTTTTTTGTTCTATGACCACCTGCTCAGTTTTTCTATGTTGCACCTAAATACTATGAGTCATTGTTGTTAATGCATTTATAGAATCTTCTGAAATTGAATACATCTGAGAAGGAAAGCAAAGATTAGAAATGCAAATGATATAATTGCTGCTTTTGGTGTTGTTATATTAACTTTTCCTTTCTTTAATTTACTTTATATGAGAAAATCAGATGATTTTGAATTATTCACCACATTTTCTTCCAATGTGAACCTCTTTTTATTGTGATTAGACTTTCACATTAAGTGTTAATGCTTTTTACTAAGAAGCAGGTTAATTGTACCATCTATTTTCAATTAGCCCTAATAGGGTGCATATGTAGCTGCAGAGTCTATTGTGCATGTCCTTATAGAAGTGAAGAAATGAAGTAAAAGCTATTATTTTGATGTTCTGAAAAATTATACTCCATATTATGTTAGATTAACAAAATGAATGACTAATGTTCCATGTACACATGAGCTGTAATGGCATTTTTGACTCTTAATAAATCTGAATACTTGCTGATACCCAATATTCTTTTTATTCTTAAATGCAAATTAAATCTAGATTATTTCATTACCTTTAATTACAGTTTCTAAAAGCTGATGTGTATGTTCAGTATTGACTTTTTAGCACTAACCAGGAAAATTCTAAAATATTTAGGTTCCTTGTTATTTTATGAAAACATATATGGCAAACCTTATAGAAAGCTATAGAAGAAAATGCATTTTTTCTTTTCTTACTGGGAAATGGAATGTAAATTTTTACTTTTGGAACTGGGACTTACTCATAGTTCACTGATCAAAAACAATATATATATATATATATATATATATATATACACACACATATATTTATGATATATGTGGAATTTTATTACATGTATTTATAAAAAATTCCTGAACAACAAAGAGGTTAATTTTTAATAGTTGATAGGAATTAGAAATTTTAATAACTGGGAATGTTTACATTAATTATACCTTAAAAGATCATATTTTTCACTTTCCATATTTTGTAGATTGTTTTAATTTAGGAATACCACTAAATCTAAAATCTGTCAATGGTATTAAGAGAGGTAATTACAGTTAAATGACAGTTCTTAAATTCTGAAGTATTTGTTTGCTTTCTATATATTTGCCAGTGTTTTGATTCATTTTCAAAAATCTGACGCAATTATAAGATGATGATTTCACTAATTTTTGCCTGTTTTCCTTGTCAAAACCAAATTAAATGACCCCAGAAATATTAAACTTTTAAAGAGTACAGGAACTCTATAGAGAGTGAAGGTATTGCATTGTCCTGTATAAAATAAGTTTTAGAAGCATTCTCTAAAATAACTATCCATTGAATATTTTAAACCCAGGTTAATGAATTAATTCTGGAAATGTCAATAATTGTCCTCAAAAATGTGTTGAAAACAACTGTAGATTCAAGGGAATCAAAAGAAATGACAGAGTAAGTAATAAAAAGTCATATAAAGTTGTGTATTAACATTTGAATACAGAATCAAGTCAGCAAGGGCTATCAAAACTTAAGATAATTACTATTGTGTCCATTTATGCAAATGAGAAAAATCACATAATAATTTTGACATCTTAAATGTTATTTGATAAAAAATTTTATTTCTTCAGTGTAAAATTTCATGTTAATTGTAGAATGAAAGGAAACTTCCTTAACATGGAGAAGAGTCTAAAGAAAACATCAATTCTAATGGTTAAAAGTGAGGAAAACACTTAAATATTATTTGAGATACAGGAACTGAAATGATATTTCAAAAAATTGTGAATATCAGAATAACCTATGAAATTTTTCACGAGTGGAAATTTTTATAGGAACTAGGAAATTTTGACTGGAAGTCTGTGTGTACCTATATTGTAAGGATATTTGCTTAAATATTGATAATAATAATGAACATTTGAGTGATTATGTCTGAATGCTTCTAAATTTTTAAAATATATAAATATTTTAAAATTCACAAAATCTGTATATAATAGGAGCTATTATTATCTTGTCTTACATATGAGGAAACTAAGATGCAAAGAAGCTAAAAAATTGCCCACATCCTCTACAAGACAGATACCAGAACTCAATTCACTTACTTACAGTTGATCTTGTTTTTGGAAAATGAATCAAAATCTCAGGCACATGTCTCACTGTATAACTGGATTTTCCATTTAACAAAGGGAACCCAAAGCTGGGGCTCTGTGACAACCTAGAGGGCTGGGATGGGGCGGGAGTACGAGGCAGGTTTAAGAGGGAGGGCACATATGTATACCTATGGCTGATTCACGTTGATGTATGGCAGAAACCATCACAATATTGTAAAGTAATTATCCTCTGATTAAAAATAAAATAAAAAACACATTCCTTTAGCTAATATTAAGATAGCATATATTCTTAGTATGTGCTAGTGTGGCTTCCCTTATTATGGCTTCCCTGATAGCTCAGCTGGTAGAGAATACACCCACGAATGCAGGAGACCCCAGTTCAATTCTTGGGTCAGGAAGATCTACTGGAGAAGGGAATGGCTACCCACTCCAGTATTCTGGCCTGCTGAATTCCTGGACTATATAGTCCATGGGATCACAAAGAGTTGGACACGGCTGAGCGACTTTCACATTCTTAGTATATTCCTTAGAGCTGGAAGTTTGGAGTCAACTGTCCTTGGTTTTTCTATACTCTTTCAGTATGCAGATGCAAGTTTTATTTTATTCAAGAAAGGTTCCTTGACTTAGAGTTTTAAATATAAGTTCTCTTCTATAACTTTGTTTTTATTCTTCAATATCTCCAGTTATATGTACATTAAAGTATTAGTCTCAGAATCCCTTTACACTCTCAAAATATATTGAGATACACAAAGAGTTTTTGTTTATGTGTACTTAGTAGTGAAGTGTTAGTCACTCAGTCTTATCTGACTCTTTGTGACCCTATGGACTGTAGCCCATCAGGCTCCTCTGTCCATGGAATTCTCCAGGCAAGAATACTAGAGTGGGTTGCCATTTCCTTCTCCAGGGGAATCTCTTGACTTAGGGACTGAACCTGAGTCTCCAGCATTGCAGGAAGACTCTTTACTGAGTGAGCCACCATCAGTATATACCAATTCAGAAATTAAAACTGAGAAATTTTGTTTGAATTGCAAAGTTGTCTAAATTTTTTCTTCTGTTTCTAACATAGATCTTCCCTACTTTTGTCTGCTAAAATTTTTGATTCTCATGTTCTTTTTATTCTATGAACATCTTTTGTAGATTTAATGATTTTGTTTTGTTGCTGTTTTAAGTGTGTTGACTTTTCCTAAAATAATTGAGTGCATTATCAATAGAGAGGACTATGGGTTTGGGTGGCTTTTCTATTTCTCAGTGTAATGATACTCTTTTTGGTCTGGCTTCCTCTGATTTTTTGGTTCCCTCATGTTTCAGTAATACTCTTATCATTAGTTACATTTTTATTTTTACCATTATTTGCTAGTTCTAAGGGACATGTCTTTTTAAATTTCTCTCTCTCAGAAGTGGTCCCTTCTAAGGATTGCCACCTCTGGCTCTGTGTACCTTCCTCTCTTTTCTTTTTAATACTCTACTTGATGGTACTTTGACCCTTTCCCTTCTCAAACATACTCATTTATTAGCACTCAGAGTTAGGTCCTCTCCTTCTGTGGTAAATGCTAATTGATGTCTTCTGGGGTCTCTTACCAGCTCCTTCATATTCAAAGGCTTGTAAATTTAATTGCCAGAAAGAAAAATTTAGTGAAGTGTTAAAATTTGGGGAGATGATAAGCTTTCAAGCACTTAGTATCTTTTGCTGGCCTTGGTGAAATTACCTTCTAATTCGTACATTTGATGAAAACCTTAACATTGTCATCGCTTTACTGATGAAACATAGATTGAACATAACAGGTTATTACTTTAAATGAAAATAATTAAAATATTGTGTTAAGCAGACTTAGTCTGCTTAACACAATATTTGGTTTTGCTTATTGAGCAAACTTAATTGTATAATTATGGTAATGTCTTTAATTATAAAAAGGAGATCATATGAAACATAGGGAAGGCAATAATAGAAACAAAATTAAATAGGAATGAATTTATCTTCTCTGGAAATTGTTTTTAAGTCCCCTCCAGGACAACTTAGTAATTTCCTTTCATCTTTTCTTAATGTTCTTTATTTTCAAGACATATATATATATTTTTTTTCATATGTACTTTTTGTTGTGGAAGACTTCTGCCATTTCTAAAAACAGGAAAAATGAACAAGTAGCCTACTAAACTCAAAGTACTCAACATTCTGTTAAATATACACTCTTATCAACTTCATCCCCACCTTACAGTATTTCAAAGAAAATGTCAGATACCATAGCATTTTGTTGGTAAATATTTCATTCAGTTCAGTTCAGTCGCTCAGTCATGTCTGACTCTTTGTGACCCCATGAACCGCAGCACACCAGGCTTTCCTGTCCATCACCAGCTCATGGAGTACACCCAAACCCATGTCCATCGAGTTGATGATGCCATCCAAGCATCTCATCCTCTGTCGTCCCCTTCTCCTCCTGCCCTCAGTCTTTCCCAGCATCAGGGTCTTTTCCAGTGAGTCAGCTCTTCTCATCAGGTGGCCAAAGTATTGGAGTTTCAGCTGCAATATCAGTATTTCCAATGAACACCCAGGACTGGTCTTTAGGACAGACTGGTTGGATCTCCTTGAAGGCCAAAGGACTCTCAAGAGTCTTCTCCAACACCACAGTTCAAAAGCATCAATTCTTCGGTGCTCAGCCTTCTTTATAGTCCAACTCTCACATCCATACGTGACCACTGGGAAAACCATAGCCTTGATTAGACAGACCTTTGTTGGCAAAGTAATATCTCTGCTTTTTAATATGCTATGTAGGTTGGTCATAACTTTCCTTCCAAGGAGTAAGTGTCTTTTATTTCATGGCTGCAATCACCATCTGCAGTGATTTTGGAGCCCTAGAAAATAAAGTCTGACACTGTTTCCACTGTTTCCCCATCTCTGCCATGAAGTGATGTGATAAATGCCTCTTAATGATAAGCCTTTTCTTGAATGTTTCCATAATACCATTATCATATATAAAATTAACAATCATGGTTGATTATATGCATTGTTTCCTCATCTAAGGCATGTCTAAGACAGTCTAACACAAATATAGACGTGTATAAAAATTGCTTACTAAAAAGTCCACATGCTAATTCAGGAGTTATACAGTGGGCTATAAAATTTCTCCATGTAATTTCATTGATTCTTATCACACTTTGATTTTTGGGAATTGTGTCATATTTGCAGAAAATTTGTGATAAAGTACACAAAATTCCTCTACAACCTTCATGCAGCCTTCCTAATTGTCAATATTTTCTATATTTTCTGTCTCTCTCACTTTCCCTCTGCCAATCTACATTTCTGTCTCTCTAATTTTCTGCCCATGCAGCTTAATAGTTTTCTGAAGTATATAAGAAATCACAGTCCATAATAATCCTTAAAATATTTCCTCCTTAGTTAATAAAAGCAAGGAAAATCCTTACATAAGCAAGGTAAACCTGTCACAGGCAGGAAGTTGATGTTGGTAAAATACTACCATCTTCAGAGAACTCATTCACTTCTGGTGCAAGATTAAACCCAAAAGCACATGTGCATTTAAGTGTCAGGATGCTTTAGTCTCTTTCAATCTAGAAATGTTCCTCAGTCTTTCTTCATTTTTCTTTCATATGAACTGAATACTTTGAAGGATTACAGGCTAGTTACTTTGCAGGTCAAGAAGCAACAGTTAGAACTGGACATGGAACAACAGGGTGGTTCCAAATTGGAAAAGGAGTATGTCAAGGCTATATATTGTCACCCTGCTTATTTAACTTATATGCAGAGGACATCATGCAAAATGCCAGGCTGGATGAAGCACAAGCTGGGATCAAGATTGCTGTGTGAAATATCGATAACCTCAGATATGCAGATGACACCACCCTTATGGCAGAAAGTGAAGAAGAATTAAAGAGCCTCTTGATGCAAG